>NC_080722.1:7647500-7950000 GCF_019097595.1 Hemibagrus wyckioides
TTCGGATCTCTCTCTCTCCCCCCCTCTCTCTCACTCACTCACTCACTCACTCACTCACACACACACACACACACACACACACACACACACACACACAGAACATGCAAATCTCTAACATGAAGTTCTGGGAGGGGAAAAAAAAAATTAAGAAACCTTTAGGCTGTGTGTCAAAGCTCAGAATTTTTTATACGATTGCTCATATGAATAAATTCATATTCGAAATTCCTCCTTTTGTAGTTATTCTAATGAGAATGAATAATGGATGCCATGGCTGAAGTAACTAATTAACAGCAGTAGTGTGTTACTTTGTGTGCTGTATGTGTTGTCTCTCTGGAAGTTTAGCATCCCTGTCTTCTTGCTTGATCACTTTCATGTCCTCCCACACAATCTCTCATCCTTTTTACACACTCATCCCCACTTGAATCCGCTGTCTACTTTCTGAGCGGGTCTGCAGTGGGAGGGGACAGTCGAGAAAAGGCTTCTCGTGATTGGTTCTCTCTCCTGATCGACACTCGCCTCGAGTTCTTGCCTGACTACGGGACGCCGCTTTCCCTGATAGGCTCTCAATGCATACCAAATGAAGTTCAGAAAACATCAGAGGCAGGAGATCCTTGCCTTTTTAACAGCTTTCCCCAGACTATATCTCACTGTGCGGGGATGGAATAACGAGGCAGTGCTGAAGGGAGGCGTTTGAATACAACGAAATGAAAGATTTATCCGTAAGATAGATCATTGTGCTACGTCGATGACTAAGGCAAACGATGCCTAGATGACGTATTGACAGTGGATGGTATTGTTATGATGTTCTAATTGTTTATTGTTGTAGTTGTTGCATTCCTCACATGAGTGGTATAGATTTAATACGTTATGTGTTATGGGCAAATGAATTACTAACCATTGAAAGCAAATTGTTCAGCCACGAGCCATACAAAGCTCTTGAGTGGATCATTAAGGAAGCAGTCATTATTGCTGCAGACGTCCTTAAACACAGCCAGAAAAAAATCTATTCTCCATACTGACTGTTTATTTAAACTCTTGCCCATTTCTTTCATTAATCTCTGTTTTAATGTAGTTGTATGGTACATTAGATATCATAACTTGTATATTAAAATATGATAACTTTAACTGTATATCTATTTTGTTCATATCGCCTTACAGATAAACTGCTTGTACGGTCAAAGCCAAACATTTACATGCACCTAGGCTAACGATATTAACGTTTTCTCACAGCTTCAAACATTTCATGCTGTTATAAGGCACTGCTTTGAATGCATTCAGTCACACTCTCAATTAACTCCTAATTGACAACTGGCCAATCAGCTTGTAAATGGCATTGCAGCAATTTGTGGAATCTTCCAGACTCAATCAAGAGACTGTAACTGAACTGTATCAAGAGACTTTAACCGGTCTGTATCAAGAGACTGTAACTGAACTGTATCAAGAGACTGTAACTGAACTGTATCAAGAGACTGTAACTGAACTGTATCAAGAGACTGTAACTGAACTGTATCAAGAGACTGTAACTGAACTGTATCAAGAGACTATCAAGAGACTGTAACTGAACTGTATCAAGAGACTGTAACTGAACTGTATCAAGAGACTGTATCAAGAGACTGTATCAAGAGACTGTAACTGAACTGTATCAAGAGACTGTATCAAGAGACTGTAACTGAACTGTATCAAGAGACTGTATCAAGAGACTGTAACTGAACTGTATCAAGAGACTGTAACTGAACTGTATCGAGAGACTGTAACTGAACTGTATCGAGAGACTGTAACTGAACTGTATCGAGAGACTGTAACTGAACTGTATCAAGAGACTGTAACTGAACTGTATCAAGAGACTATCAAGAGACTGTAACTGAACTGTATCAAGAGACTGTAACTGAACTGTATCAAGAGACTGTATCAAGAGACTGTATCAAGAGACTGTAACTGAACTGTATCAAGAGACTGTATCAAGAGACTGTAACTGAACTGTATCAAGAGACTGTATCAAGAGACTGTAACTGAACTGTATCAAGAGACTGTAACTGAACTGTATCAAGAGACTGTAACTGAACTGTATCAAGAGACTGTAACTGAACTGTATCAAGAGACTGTATCAAGAGACTGTAACTGGTCTGTATCAAGAGACTGTAACTGGTCTGTATCGAGAGACTGTAACTGAACTGTATCGAGAGACTGTAACTGAACTGTATCGAGAGACTGTAACTGAACTGTATCGAGAGACTGTAACTGAACTGTATCGAGAGACTGTAACTGAACTGTATCAAGAGACTGTAACTGGTCTGTATCAAGAGACTGTAACTGGTCTGTATCGAGAGACTGTAACTGAACTGTATCAAGAGACTATCAAGAGACTGTAACTGAACTGTATCAAGAGACTGTAACTGAACTGTATCAAGAGACTGTATCAAGAGACTGTATCAAGAGACTGTAACTGAACTGTATCAAGAGACTGTAACTGAACTGTATCAAGAGACTGTATCAAGAGATTGTAACTGAACTGTATCAAGAGACTGTAACTGAACTGTATCAAGAGACTGTAACTGAACTGTATCAAGAGACTGTATCAAGAGACTGTAACTGAACTGTATCAAGAGACTGTAACTGAACTGTATCAAGAGACTGTAACTGAACTGTATCGAGAGACTGTAACTGAACTGTATCGAGAGACTGTAACTGAACTGTATCGAGAGACTGTAACTGAACTGTATCGAGAGACTGTAACTGAACTGTATCGAGAGACTGTAACTGAACTGTATCAAGAGACTGTAACTGAACTGTATCAAGAGACTGTAACTGAACTGTATCAAGAGACTGTAACTGAACTGTATCAAGAGACTGTATCAAGAGACTGTAACTGAACTGTATCAAGAGACTGTATCAAGAGACTGTAACTGAACTGTATCAAGAGACTGTATCAAGAGACTGTAACTGAACTGTATCAAGAGACTGTAACTGAACTGTATCAAGAGACCGTATCGAGAGACTGTAACTGAACTGTATCAAGAGACCGTATCGAGAGACTGTAACTGAACTGTATCAAGAGACTGTAACTGAACTGTATCAAGAGACTGTAACTGAACTGTATCAAGAGACTGTAACTGAACTGTATCAAGAGACTGTAACCGGTCTGTATCAAGAGACATTGGTTTAGTATGTGAAAACCTTGCCCACTGGCATTCTTGTATAATGAAATAAAGCTAAACAAATCTTTCTATTGACTCGTTTGTTTTAAAGTGACTGCTGATGTGTATAGTAGATGACCTGATGGACTTGACCCTGAAATATGTGGAGTTAAAAGGCTTAGATTTTGTGTGTGTATTTACTTAATTTTTTTTATATATATATAAAAATTAAGTAAATACAAACCGCACAAACCTCACAGTGCTGCTGTGCGTCCACTTTTGTCTGACGTCTGGCCTGCGTGTGCCCGCTCACCCTCTCACAAGAAAAGCATTGCATTCGACTGAAATGCGTTAGTCCTCCTATTAGGAACAGGCGAAGAGAACACTCCTCCCTCAAATCGGAATTCCTACTTGCTAAGCACACAGGTTGTTGTTTAGAGGAGGAAAATGTACATCACAGCTAGCTGGTAAACTTGTTGCTAACAAAAGAAATTAAGAGCAGCCATACTTGATTATTGCTTTATAATTTTTAGGTGATTAAGTGACGAGTCCAAGCATTTCAAATCAGTGTCATGTATTTGAAATCAATCTGAAAAATATTTATATATGTTTTCGTTAGAGTTAGCTCTAGATCATTCAGTCTCTTAGCACCGGTTGCTGTTTTGAGGAGGAAAATATACATCACACTTAGGTGGCTAGCTCATTGCTAACAAAAGACACGGAGCCTCCCGCTGTTTTATCGGACTTCATAGTGCCGATGCATTTTTCAGCTTGTAAATCCCATAATTCCCAGTTCTTCTTACTTGAATGCAGCAGGCTTTCATGAAGTCTGCACTTAGCTCATGACATGACCACACACACCACTTCTCTCATTTCTTTCTCAGGTTTTATTTTATGTATTAAATAGTGTTTTTTTTTTTAATATTATTTTTAAAAACAGTATAAAATGCACAATATTGCACATAGTGAATCAATTGCACTTCTTTAAGGTACAGATATCATCTAGTTCTCTCTTCACGCTACAGCCGGACTGCTCGAACGCCGGATCCTCTCGTGTACAAGATAACTCGTGATGGATCAGATCGGGTGGGATGATGCGTTTATCTAGTCTAGAGTGAAACGTGGAGAAATCGGCATCGAACACCTTTTAGAGTTCATGATTTTAATATGAATCTGTTTGCCCTTAGAAAGCACTCTGGCTGTGTCTTTTCTCCATCATGCTCTTTTTGGCTCCAGAGACACTGTGACCAAAATGCCCTGATCAGAGATCTTCCTCCTCTTCTTCCTCTTCCTGGAGATGCTCGTAGCCCTGATTAGATGCTCTGCCTCATAAATTAATCCGCAATTGTTCTACAATGCTATAGTGATGTTACATTAGATAAATATTTTTTCCTTTTTTTTTTAAGAAACGAAAAGCTCATATTTACATATTGGGTTTAGAAATGCACGTCTCGAGTAGAAAGCGTGGCTTGGCTTCGTTGAGGATAAAATAATTATTTAATATTATCCTGAAAAATCATTACCTTAGAGCTGAACGGATTACAGCCCAGCACACACTTATCCAGCTTTCTAATCTGTTTCACACCATGCTAGTTGATGTTGCTAGATGCTAGAACATGTCTAAGATCTGAGGTTGTTTCCTGTACGGTGCTCTTCAGCTCCCTGATCCTCGATGGACTCGAGGAAGGGAAGATGGAGTTAAAAATGGAACAAGGCTTTTCCAACCTTCTGAAGCATCCATCTTTCTTTTTTTTTTTCTTTTTTCTTTTTTTAGTATTTTAATAATCCTGTAAAGGAAGATATAACTTCATACATTATGTATTAGAAAATCTGAATTTAATGCTCAATATTACGAATATATAAAAATATCTGGTACTTGTTTCCTTTTTTTTCTTTTTTTTTCTTTTAAATTAACATCACAAGAGATGTCTAGGGCTCCTGATGTAGAAATTTGATAAATAGCTGCGGAACTTTTTGTTTCCTTTCGTGTTTTTTTTTTGTTTTTTTTCCCCCCTCTCTCCGTAGATTAAATTAAGCGTCTTTCCATTTTGTCTAAATGTCTGTGTAAATCCAAGTCTGTGTGTTGAGTCCACTTCATCTGGAGTGGAGTCTGTAGTGTCCTTGTGCTTTGTCTTAATGCTGAGACTCCAGTCGTGTTGATATTCATGAGGAATAATACTTTAGTCCTGGGAAAATGACTTTCCTCTTTTTTTTGTGAGTAGGAGAGGCCTAAATAAATAAACTTGTATAATATTTGTGTGGATGTGGATCTTGGAAGGGGGTTTATGTGAATAACCTAAGCAGAGGTGATGCACTCGTGTATAAATAAATAATGGTTTGATTTAATATATACATTTAAATGCGGGACGTTGCAGCAGCTTTAATTCAATCTGGTTTCTCACCTCGCTGAATTGCAAATTGAGCCGTTTCACACTCTGGGCACAATTGGTCAAAATATTCAGCTTTTCCGATACTAAATGAGGAAATCCATTTCCCTGTAGACTCCGTTTTTAATTTGAAGCAGGCTCCAGCCAGGTTCAGTGTTCAGGATCCAACTTCTCCTCGCTTTTTTTTCTTTTTTTTTCCTGTGATGAAAGTGTAGAAAGACTCACGGCCGGAAAAGGGACAGATGAGGACAGGGACAATGCGGAAACGTGTACGTGTGTGTCCTGCAGGGCGCTGTGTTGCATTCAGAGGAACCACAGTTTCCAGCGCGTGTGTTTCTTGGCCTCGGCTTTGGCCTTGCGCTTGGGCGTGGAGGTGTAGGCCTCCTGAGGGTAAGGCAGCGAGGGGAAGGACGAGTCCTCCATTGAGCACAACCTCCTCATCAGCGGCTGCAGCTTGTCCTCCTGCTGCTTAAAGTCCAACTCCACACTGAGAGAGAAAGAGGGAGAGAGAAGATGGAGTTAAAATAAATTTTTCATCCTTCTGCTGCATTTTTTTTCTTCCAGGAGTATTTTATTAATCCCATTAAAGCAAGATATAACTTGATACATTATGTATTAAAAATCCTGAATGTAATCCTTGATATTAGATATATCAAATATCTGCTACTTGTTTTTGTTTTTTTCTCTTTAAGTCAACATTACAAGAAACATCCAGAGTTCCTGAAACCTGATACAGAAATGTAATAAATAGCTGTGGATCTTTTAATTTAGTTTATTGTTTTTCCTCCATAGATTAAATAAGTGTCTCTCCATTACTGTAAAACGTTGCTGTTTATCTTTATACTCAATTTTTTTTTTTTAGGTGATGAGTCCAGGCATGAGGATTTTTTTTTTTTTTTTTTTTTAAACAAAATGTGTGGTGAAATCAATATGAGAAATAGATTGACCAGCTCAGGCTCTAGATCTCATTTGGAGAGGGGAGAGTATAAATCTGAATTAACAAGAAGCATCAAAGAGGAATGTGTCAAACATGAGGCCAGAGAGAATCCGGGAATCTGTACAGAGGAACACGTTAGAGGCCGTTATGAAGACTAGTAAGTTATTACAATGAAAGAATATTTAGATCCCATTCAGAGATGCACACTTCCTTTTTGATCACAGTAGATAATGTGTAGGGTTGTTACTATGGAAACAATAATGTGTTATGGACCAAAGTCCAGTTGTGCAGATGGTATACAAGGAGATTCTATTTAACAGAGAAAAATGTTGAATGCTTGGTAGGAGAAAGCCTTCTGTGGACATTTTATGGAAGGTGTTCCTTAACGGTCGTGATGTTTTACACCGTGGGGAAGTCTTTAGGACGAAGGACTTTTCGGATCGACTTGACGAGCTTTAATTTGTGTACAAAAGAGGGGAAAAATGTGAGGCTGGTAAGGGGTATGGCTTTAAAACAGCAGCTAACTTGTCTTTTGGACGTCCCACAGTGTTACATGTAACTATAAAGGGATAAAAACTTGATTTGTTGTTAAGTTTCCAAGTGTAAGGGCAGTAAAACACCTCCTCATGACACCCCCTCCCCCACTCTCGGGTCGCCCCCGTCATAAGCTCTTTTCCTATAACTGCACAGTCCATCAAGTTTCTACAGTTCCTGGAGCAAAAGTGTTGAGTCAGCTTGAATGAAAATGAATCGCTACTGGAAATGGTTTTATTCTTTATGTTCCATTTCTTTCCGCATTTTTTTTCCTCTTAATTCCACAGAAGGAGTTTTTCTTTTCTTTTATTTCGCGTTGAATGTTCTCGGCCTCATCCTCTGTTAGCGTGAACTCTTGACTCGGGTGTGTAAGACTGATGCTATGTAGTTGTACACGTTCTCACACAGATAAAACACTAGCATACATATTTAGCAGTGACACCAGGGCCACTACTGAACTGCTGTGTGTGTGTGTGTGTGTACATGTGTATGTGCCCTTGGCTCTAATCATTTCTGTCAGCTCTGTCGCTGGTAAAACGGTCCTCCTGGAGAAGCTGTGTGTGGCCTTTTTGTTCCATATCACACATCACTGAGTAACACCAAGCTGGTCCTTATTTTCCACATACATGTCCCCACCTGTTCTAGTGGAACCTCTGTATTGTCGGCGCTCGCATACACTCCCAAGCGTTTTGGTGTCTAAACTGAACAAATCCTCCAAACGTCACACACACAGACGAGTCTTCTTTCCTCTAATATAAAGTCTGCTTTTTTCTCACTAAACAAGCGTTTCTGGTCTCGAGGTCAGCTCCATGTTTCCAGCAGACGGAAGTATGAAAGAACATTTTACAAATTTAAGGCTTCTACATTTTAATGCAAAGCTTATAAAACTCCTTATTCTTAATTTAGGTGTCCTTGTAATTTTTATATATATATATATTATATATATATATAATAAAGCTAATTTTGCTCCATTTAAAAGCTTATGTCCCGCACTTCCTTTTCACATTTTAATTGTTATGCTTCAAAGAATGAAAAAGAGCACCCGGTTCTTTTTCTTTACACATCTAACAATGGCGTTATGAATCATTGAGTATAAGAGGCACTCTGCTCTCTGCATGTCTGATGAGAGCGTTAGGCTTGTTATCAACTTTCTTTGTAGCTGAATGTCCTGAAATAAAGTTCGGATAAAAGGTCAACTGGATTATTATGTGTGTGTGCCGGACACGGCGCCAGTGAGGTCTGGTGTGTCTGAATTAGACTAATGGAGGGGGAAAAAAAACTTCATTAGGACGGGAGCATCTGGATCTCGGGTGACCCTGTGTGGGGTTGGTTTGAGAGCCTGTCAATTTTTTATTGTCTCTATGCAGTGAACAGCAAAAATCGCACTGAAAAATAGTCAGTCGTTCTATTTACTTTTTATTCTTTATGCTGTTTTGCTTTAAACGCTCACTTTGCTCACCAAATTGGCTCTTCAGCTGCACTTATTAGGGCTTTTCTCACTGCACTTCACCCCCGGATATCGTCCCTTCAAACCCCTGCTTTTAACCTCGGGTTCACGCATGTCATTTAGCTACAGGATTAGCATCAACTTTTACCCGGGGTTATGAACCATTTCTTAGAAGCAGGATTAGCACAGAATTTGCTGTGTGAACTCCACAATTCGGTGCCAAACGTGTACGGCATCACGACGAGCATTACGACTAGTTGCTTAGCAACAGACATCCAATCAGAAACGGGATCGTGCTTGCCTTATAGCATGTAAAAACCAGGACGTAGAAACACTCGACAAATACGGCTCGGTTGCGTCAGATAGCAAAACACTGAAAATCGTAGTGAGGTAGAAATATGCGACACTGTAAAAGTGAATATTAATGAACGTCTGGTCAACTATACAACAAACAGGAAAAAGACCAATCCGGATGAGAGCTGTGAAAGGAAATAATACCTGCTCGGGTGTAGAACAGCAGACGTGTCTGTTTTTTATGCAAATAAGGAGAAGTTTGCATCAGGGTTTAGGGATGTACAATGTAAAAAAATCAGATTATAAAGAGCCCGAATAAAGTATGAGCAGGGTGAAAGGTCAAACACGATAACCCAGGATTCTGTTTAGTTTATAATCATCCAGGGAACTGTTTCAAGTATAAAAGGTCCTGCAATAGCCATATCTAAAATTAGTAGCTTGTAGCTGCCTCTAATCCATGGCAGAACATTTCCATGCCATTTCTATAATTACAGCTCTTTACTCTGAGCAGATCCACTATAACATCATAAACAGGACCGAGCAAGCAACATCACGACCGAGCGGTTCGTAATCCAGACCGTTGTGTTAGCGTGCCGTCATGAAACGTGTCGTAAAGCCTGATTCTGACACAGCGTGGAAAGAATTAATTCTTTCTCTGTGGAAAGAATTAATTGTAGCATTTTATGATCGGCTAATTACAGAGGACATTAGAGCAGTACCAGTAAATATTTGAGTATTGGTGCAGCACAGGTCTCTGGTGGTTTTTTTTTTTTTTGAGTAGGCGTGAGACGGGAATGCTTTTGATGCTCATCCGTCTCATCTTCCTGAGAGGACGCTGTCTCTGTCTGCAGCCTGATGCAGCACAGACCAAACCAACACTGTGATTGCAACTGATTGCAGGAGGGTCTTTGGATTTATTTATTTTTAGTATTTTTTTCATTTCTAGTTTGAGTATGAGTGCATGTTTTTTGGTCAGCGTCGAATTCGTATCATAAATCACTAACCTGTTCAGTAATAATAAGTCAAAGGCATCTTGAAACATTTGATTTAGCTTGTATTATGCTTGCACGTATTATGCTTGCTGATTATATTAGCTAGCTATGCTCATTATTTAGGAGGGAGTTTTTTTTATATAATAATAATAATAATAATAATAATAGTAATAAATTATTATTATTAATTTATTTAATGATTTATTAATTTGTTTATTAATTTTTTCTGTGAATGAATGATTTTAAATTTTATTTTTACTAAACAATTTTTTCCTCCTCTGCATGACGTTAGTAGCTGCTCTGTGCTGAGCTCCTCATATTAAATTCTTTACGTTTTTTTGTTTTAGCATCATACTTGTAGCTTAGGAAGATGCTGCACTTCCACCTCTTGATATTGCTGCCTCACTAAGCAGCCTGCTTTTAATTGACTGCCATCCAGGACTACGAAATCTGTTTTTCTTGTTCAGTGTTCATCGATACCGCTTGCTCTGCGTCCAGCTGTACGTCGTAACTCGTAATTTCTGACCTGAGACTAGGAGAACAGAAAACAACAGCACTTGGGAACTCCTCAACTACGAGATCAGCTAATCAGAGCAGTACATTACCTTTAAAGAGGTTAAATACTTGTTATCCCTTTTCCCCAGGACGCTGGCGTTCAGAAATCGACTTAAGGGACTTTTTTTAATCGGCGTACACAAATAAATTATTTTATTGCCTCAGGTCTGATATCAAATGAGTCAGGACTCTGTTGGCTTTCAGTGTGAGACGTGCGTGTTCCCTTCTGCTGGATAACCTTACACAGGATTCTAGTGGTTGAAGATTGAAGACAATTTCAAAGTGTCTTGGAGAGCAGAAATGGGTTCGATATCAACATTTACTTTGAAAATAGAAACATTTGTGTGAAAATTTGTGCTTTTGTTGGAACTTTTCTATGAAATTATTGCCTGTAGTAGAGTAGATAAATACAAACACTCAGGAAGGTCTTGAGTTAATGACCATTATGGAGTCTGACATGAGAGAGAAATTCAGTGCTGAACAAAATAAACGTTATAGCTCTATAGGCTTTATAGCTCTAGGTCGAAAATTTTCATCTCTGTCCATCGCAGGTTTCTCGGATCAGAGTAACACGCATGCAGAGACTGTCGTACATGGCGAGAGAACTGAAAAACAGAGCGAGTGAAAGTGACTGCGGAAGTGAAACTCTCTCCTGACCTTGAAGAGAAGTGAGGAGGCATTTCGAGGGGATAAAGACATTTCTCCCAGCACTCGCGGCACGATCAGTTTAGCGTCTTCGCCGCACGGATCACCGGCATAGCGGCCGCCGTCCCCTTTCGATCACTGATAGGAAATCCGCCGTTCTCTTAACAGAAAATCCGTCTCGGTGTTTTATTGCAGTGCAGACGCTTCCTCGTGGTACAGATCCAGGCGGCAGATTTGCGCTTAGAAATTCAGCCGAAAAACCGCTTTTCGTTTTTGGTTACTCTGTATTTAGATAAACTCTGTGTTTCACGCTTTTGGACCTGAAACTCTGTGGAAACATGTCACAGAGAGCTTTCATATCCTATTACAGAAAAAAAAGACTTTCATTTGAATAAAAAGTTTAATACACTGTCAGATTTAGAGAATGTGTTGTAACCCTCAGCACTGGAACAAGCTGATGGGATTTCCTTAAGGATAAATGAGTAGAGTTGAGTAAGAGAGTAACATTAAGACCGTTTTCGTTCATGCAACATGATTTGATCAGGAGTGCTGAAGAAAATCAAGCACAGAGCTCACACCTGAGCTGAGAATCCAACCCATGACTGGTGTTTTACAACAGCAATATTACCTGGTTATAATCACCTGAATGTAACACTCTCTCTCTCTCTCTCTCTCCCCCTCTCTCTCCCTCTCTCTCCCTCTCCCCATCTCTCTTTCTCCCCCATCTCTCTTTCTATCCCCCATTTCACTTTGTCTGTCTCTCTCTCTCTCTCTCTCTCTCTCTCTCTCTAGCGCTCTCCCCCCCCCCCATGGTCTCTTTCTCTCCCCCATCTCACTTTGTCTCTCTCTCTCTCTCTCTCCCTCTTCCAATGGTAACTACATTGGACCACACGCGTTGATAGAAATCTTGCAGCCAGAACTACTTTCAGAGCTGCTCTGAGAAAACCCATCAACACTTTCTGACCAATCAGAACCAAGCCTGCTGTGCTATAACGTGTAACATCCTGTCTTCAATTTATCATCAACGTACACAAATCGTGTTTTGTTGAGAAACTTAATATTTCTGGGTAATCTCTTCTGCAATCTGACTGACCACATCTCTTTCTCCCTTCCTGTGGTAGCAGTACTGTGTGTGTGTGTGTGTGTCTGCGTGTGTGTGTGTTTTTCACATTTCTTTAAGATTATGAAGAAAAAAAGATCTTGGCCAGGCGGTGATTGCCGTCTCCGTGCTGCTGAGAGGTTATAGAGGAAAAAGTACAAGCCATTTTCTTGGCTTCCCGACAGCACCTTTAGGTGAACAGCACCAGAAAGCCTTTTAACACCAGATACCCCAAATCCCTTTCCAATATGTTTTATAAGAAGAGCAATTCAGAAGAGGCTCAGTTTATTTTACACTCCTTTCTCCCATCATGGTTTCTCAACCGAAGGATAAAAACGTTCTCACACGAGGGTTTTTGGGAATAAAATGATCATTCGCGTTCCGTACCTTACTTTTAGAGGAAAAAATAAAATTCATCCACTTTGCATTTCGAGTAAAACATTTTAAGAGCGCTGAAAATCTGCTGAGCGCGCTCGCCGTACACGTTCATTACAAAACAACCTGAGGTATAACGACTCCGGCAGCCTGACTGCTAACGCTGGAGGGAACGCTCGCTCAGAAACAAGGGGGATGGCGTCGGAGAGAAGAACACCGAGAAGATCTATTGAGCACTCAGCAGTTTTTAAACATGTATTAGCCGGGTCTTCTCTCACGGGCCGAAGGCAATGCTGCTATTAACAAATTAATCACAGCACAGACCCTTGTAATTATGCTCTTATCAATCCATTCATTCTTGCTAGCACAGATAGAGCGAGAGAACAGAGCGAGCAAATCACTGATTATCTGCATGAGACTGGAGTGCGTGTGAGGAGCCGCGGCTTTAAGCAGCCTGCAGAATTCTAGTGTAACTGATGATTATAGCTGTTTATCTCCGTCTGACCGTCCTCGTCCCGAGACTCGGATTCTTCATGCTCCTTGTCAGCTGAAGACAGGAGCAGTTGTTCCTTCACGTCAGACAGCATTCGCTTCAGCCGTCTCGCTCCTGCAGCTCTAACGGCGACGGGAGGGAACTAGATTCCATCGCATTAGCGCTACTAATGTTAATGTTGGAGAATCAACAGAAGTTTAGTATTTTTTTAAAACGACGCATCCAGAGGATTTCTGCACCTAAATCCGTCGACATGTACGGAATAAAAAGCAGCAGGTGCATGCAGATAGAGGACGATCATCACAAGCAGTGAGCATGCAGGTCATAGAACCTTCCAACAATTACAATAAAAAACACTGTTTTTTAATCTGTTTATGTTAATGTTTTAGAATATCTGTGCAACAAGTTTATCATTTCATTTCTCTCCCTTTTTCGCTCACACACACTCTCTCTCTCTTCTTTGTTTCTCTCTCACTTTCCCTCTCTCTCTCTCTCTCTCTCTCATTTGCTCTCTTACTCTCTTCTTTGTTTCTCTCTCTCTCTATTTGCTCTCTCTTCTTTGTTTCTCTCTCTCTCCCCCCTCTCTCTCTCTCATTTGCTCTCTCTTTTGTTTCTCTCTCTCACATTCCCTCTCTTTCTCCCCCCCCTCTCTTTTGTTTCTCTCTCATGTTCTCTCTCTCCTCTCTCTCTCTCTCTCTCTCTCTTCTTTGTTTCTCTCTCTCTCTCTCTCTCTCTCTCTCATTTGCTCTCTCTTTTTTGTTTCTCTCTCTCACGTTCCCTCTTTCTCTCCCCCCTCTCTCTTTCATTTTCTCTCTTGCTTTCATACTCTTTCTCTGTCTCTCTTTCATTTTCTCTTTCGCCCTCTCTCTTTCTCTCTCTCTCTCTCTCTCTCTCTCTCTCTCTCTCTCTCTCTCTCTCTCTCTCTCTCTCTCTCTCTCTCTCTCCCGCAAGTTGCAAGTGACTCATACAGATTTGATTGTTGATATGAAACTTGCAGCCAGAACTATGTTCAGAGCTGCTCTCAGAAAATCCATCAACACTTTCTGACCAATCAGAATCAAGCTTGCTGTGCTGTAACATATGTGATGTAATGCACTACACAACTTTCATATAACTGTAGGAACAGCTTCTTTTAACACACACACACACACACACACACACACACACACACACACGCTTTTAGGCAGCAAAAAATGTTTATAATCCTGCATGTGTGTGAATACAGTGTAACCTCAACATCACAGAAAGAAAGCAACTGTACCCTGGATTGTGTGGTTCTTTGCATAAAAGTATAGTTATCTCTTTCTATATATAGATTTATTTGTGGTTGGTTTTTTTTTTTTTTATTACTGACCTCTCACACACTCTGTAGTCCGTATTTAATCTGCAGAGCATTCGCTGTAAACTAAATGTAGAGTATTATTATTTATCGTTCTATTTTTCAGGCTCACTCCATGTGTGCAAAAGGCCAATAAACCTGAGTCTGATTAATCAGATAATAACAAGGTTTAATCTTGACCCCTTAAACGTTCTTCTTTGTGGCTCTTCAGGAAACCGTACAGCAGGGGTCTTCAGTTTTATTCATTAATGAATAAGAAAAAGATATCCATCACTGTCATGTTCAGAATAGTCATTTGAAGATCAGTTCATTAAACAAGTGGATTCAATCATCTTGAATAAAAAACAGCCTTTCATGGATAAAATGAAAGCCTCTTCTTTGTAGATCCCTCAACTGACCCCTTGACTACTTGAACTTTTTTTTTTTTTTTGCTGAGAGTGTGCATTAATAAAGCATGTGTGTGTTAGTTACCGCTTTGTCCTTTATCGTTTTGTACATGAAGAACAGCTGTCATTAACTGTTCCCAGATCAGTTAGTACATCAGAGATGCATTTCAAAATCCGATCAGACTTCCTGTAGCGTAGACCTAGCTTTAGAGTACTCCTAGAGGTGAATGATCATTTGACAGCAGGAGCCTGATATACTCCGGGCCTTCAGCTCTGGCTAAACGATGTCGCTTAGATGAGATTACAGTTCAGTCGTGAGTGCGTCATTCATAAGCCAAGGGGAAATTTTCTCTTACAGACTAACCGCTCATGCTTACTCTACAGCAGGATATGATCCCTGGTGTCATCCTGTAGATCCAGGGAAGGTGAAATTCTGAATGTGACCTTTTACATATTGTATTCTGTAGTGCAAAGGGATTGTATGCTGGACCTTCATCAGGGCATGACATCACTGTTCATGTTAGAGGTGGCTTAAAGCACAACATACATTACATTTGGCAGATGACCTTAACCAGAGGGATTTACATTTATCTCATATATACAACTAAGCATTTGAGGGTTAAAGGCCTTGGTCAGGGGCCCAGCAGTGTGGCAGCTTTGGTAGTCCCGGGATTCAAACTCGCAACCTTCTGTTCTTTTATCCAACACCTTAACCACTGAGCTACCACATCCTCACAATTATACTTGCTTTTAAAGACTCGTACACAAAAAGGCTGCCAGAAATATCCTGTATTTGTGTGGTGCATTACATGAAATAAACCTGATGCTTGTGTGCTCTTGGAGCCGGTATTGCACCACAGGATACTGCGTCCCACAACTGAATAAACAAGCTAATGTTGTGTCTCGAATTGCATACTTGGACTATTAGTAGTAGTGTGAGTAGTGTGTTCACACTAAATATTTCAAGGAGAAGTATTATTTCAAGTACCTGGATGATGCACTTATTCCTACCCAGAAAACAAAGTGAGGAATGTCAGACACTTGGAGTCGACAATTGTCAGACATATGCACTCGATGCTCATGGCTTCTCTTACGTAGAGGAAGAGAGGCTAGGGGGAAAAAAAATCAATATGGCTGACGACACTTACCAATCTTACATCATACAAATGTCTTTTAGAAGAAGAACTGACATCAAGAAGCCTTTATCGCCATGTACATTACCGCACAATTGAATTCAATTCTTCACATATCCCAGCTGAGGAAGTTGGGGGTCAGAGTGCAGGGGCAGCTATGATACAGCGCCCCTGGAGCAAGGAGGGTTTAAGGACCTTGCTCAATTGCCTAACAGTGGAGCTTGGTGGTGCTGGGGCTTGAACCCTGATCCTCCAACAAACCTTAACCTTAGCCTTAACCACTTGAGCCAACATTTTAGACATTCACTGTATTGTTAAAGCAAGCTGTGCTGCATTGCCTTGAGCTGGGAAATGTATCATATTTCCAGATAGTAAGATACCAGTAGTGTCTGAGATGGTTCTATACTTACACTAGACGCTTGAGTAGACTAATGTTGTCTTGTCTTAATGTTGTTGGTTCCTATTAAAGCTAATATTTACATTTTCACTGTCATTGTAGCCTTTAAACCTGTCTGAGGCTCTGTTTTAAGTTCAAGTCATCTGGAGTTTCTAGATACGTAACACGTTTGAAATCTATGAGCAGATTTATAGGAAAAGAGCTGGTCAGAACGATAAGCCGGAGATAGACAAGGAATGTCCTCTTGCTAACGCAACTGTATTAAATCTTTCAGATGTACATAAGATATTCACGCGAGTATGTGAATAATGCCGGGAAGTGTCTCAGTGACATGCGTGTGACCGTGAATACTATGCAGGATATCGATTAGATGCAGTGCTTTTCTAGAACGGTTTCGTCTTCAAGGATTTTAAAAGATCACCAAAAAAAAAAACTGCGTATACTTTCTCGTATCTCTAACAAACCTCATTCACATTGTTTCTGGAACAGCTTGCGGAGCTGAACCTGGCGTGTTGGAGCAGAGCAAATAAAAGACGTGTTTTTCACCAAGTTTACAGTACAAAGACTAAGCAAGCGCCGATCTTTGACACATGCCCCGTTTCATTACTCTTTCATTAATCTGTCTCGAATCACTTTCACATTCATTTCCAGACTCGACACGAGCCGGTGGCAATTAAGCCGAGAGCGTCGCAGAAGTCAGAAAGTGCCGATAATTTATTAACATCTCGCAGCAGAGAGCATCACCTCAAAGTGCTCGATAGCGGTCGCATTCGACTCGCGTTTGTCTCTCTGTCCGAGACGCTTTTCCCTGGTTCACACCCACGACTGTTGTCAGAAGAAAAGAGCCTCATACATTTAGCTGCTAATTACACAGAGAAGGCTTTTGATATGCGAACGCATCCCATCCCCTTTAATTCCCTCTGAGTGTTGCAGAGCAGCACAGGACAGCTTGCTTTCACATAGTGTGAGGAGAGGAAAGTCATCATCATCTGCGTTTTCCTTCTGTCACCTGATTGTTCCCTCATCATGGGCTCATGGCCTTGTGTACTGCAATATACACACACAGTTTTAATAATAACTATTATATATCCAGCCTTCGCCGCTGCTGAGGTCACATGGGTTTTTCTTTTTCATATGACATGAACGAATATACAGAGGACACAAATTGTCTAACTACTTAATATCTTTTGGGATATTATACTTCATACATGACCTCTATTTAATAGTTTCAAGGGGGGGGGGGCATGTATTTGCTCCGATAGTTGAATTAGATCACGCTGGTCTTGTGTCAGCTTAATAAAAGGTATTTCTTTTCTTTTATTTTTGTAAATACAAAAGCTGCCATGAGATTTTTTTTTTTCAATAAATTGATTTTAAAAAAAAATGTAATTACATTTTTTATTTATTTATTTATTTATTTTAACTGATTCCTGGAGACATTTTGGCATGATTGACACTTGTTCAGATTTCAGTTTCTCATCATATCAATCCTAAAAGTTTCATTGCACAAATATTCACCAGAAATTGCGCTGCAATAATGTTAACCATGCTACTAATAATAGTAGTACTTGAGAATCTTATGAAACGTCAGTGGCTGTGTATGAATTGTCCTTTGTTAGGAATGACAAATAAATGCAGTATAAATACTCCATGTAGTGCTACTGAACGTAAACCGTTCACAAGCGTCAATGAACAAATTCGGATTCTTTCCTCAGATCAGATCAGAGGTTGGGGAAATGCACGGCAAACAAAAGCCATATGAGTTCCTGTTTTGAGCATCACTCATGGTGCAATCAAACCGAATACACAGGACGTGTATCCGTTATAGGAACAGTAACTTAGTGCTGCTGATAAATAAATAAATAAATAAATAAATAAATAATTTGTTTGGCAGATACTTTTATCTAAATTGATTTAAAAAATGAAAGAACGCAGTTCATTAATCGTCTTCACACGACTTTTATTGAAAATATTTTGAAATGTTTCCTCTTAAATGAGGAAATATAATTAGAAAATAGCTAATAAATTCTACAGTTCTCAACTCTTTTCACGCATACTTTTTTTCTTTTTTTTTTTCTTTTGCACATTATCATTATGATCTCACACTCGCAAATGAGTAAAAATCTGCCTTCGGATACCAAATTTTTAGGAGATTAGCATTTCTCTCACGTCGCCCATGTTTTATGAGGCGAGTTCCCTGTGAAATCTTAAGGCTGATGCCAAGACGCTGTGTGTTGAAAGTCACTTGCTTTCTAAAACCCGTTACGTTTAGATAACGTTTCGGAAATCTGAACTCGAGTTGTAGTTTCCCGTCATGATCCACCTTGAACGTAATACAACCCTGAAGCTGTCTCAGATACTGATTCACACACTCGGTGTTTTCATTTCATAGTAAGTAAAGAACACACTCACAATCATCCAGAAATGTAAACGTTGACATTAGAATCCTTTCGTCCTGAAAGTCGATTCATCGAGTTTTCAGCCCCTCTCTCTCATGTAGTGTACATTTGATCATTTTTGTATCAGAGCAACAAACTGTTCTGAGGTTTATTCAGCTTTTGTAATGTCTGAGGGCATTTGTTGAACGCAATACGCAGCTATATATGATGCCAATAAGAACTGCAACTGATTATACTTAAACGTTAGAGATCTTACAAAGAGAGATATGATCGAAGTGAGATTTAGCAGCTTTAAGAACATTTGGAGCAGTAAATGAAATCCAAGTGTTTAAGATATTTAGACTTTCCTGAAGGTTTCCTTGTAGGCATGTAACGCCGGATGGAAACGAACTGTTAGACCGATTGGTTTGATTCGACTCACGATACCGGCTTTTCGAATTCTGTCTGATTCTCTGAAGATGTAAATGAAGAAAAGTTTGGACTAAATTTTGACCTTTGTTTCAAAACCGTGTGCAATTTTTGTCTGTGTAAAACTAGATGAATCTAAATTTGCACTGAAGTAAGGTTTGATATTGCTAAAAGAAGAATGTATATGTATACGACTGAAACGTAGAGCTCCAAAGATGGCTAAAATGCCCGTTTTCCACAGCCTTTGGTTTGTTTGAAAGTTGGTAAAAGCCTCTTTTAAACCGCTATCGCATGGTTGTGTAATCTTTTAAGGTGTAGTGTGTGTGTGTGTGTGTCTTGGTTAGGCTGAAGCTTTTAGGCTGTGGAGCTTCACAAGTGCAGATATCACAGTCTCCCAATAAAAGAATCCACCTCTCTGTAAATTTTAACTCTGTCGTTCAAATCATACAGATTTATAAACGGTATTTACAAAAGCATTCATGATATTGATACCCATAGGCTTTTGTTGTGACATTTCAGTTCAATTCACTGGAACATCCAGGAATTGTTCTCCATGTCACTGACGCATTCAGTACAGATGTGCGAGATGGTGGATGGTGACATCGTGTAATGCTTTTCCTTTGAAAGATCGCTAACGCTGTTCGAACCAACGATAGTTTTCTTGCTGATGCAGAGAAAATCTTTTGATGAAACTTTTCTCCACTCTGCTTTGCCTCCAAGCCTCTATCATGAGAACAGTCTTCTGTCTCAGTGTCAGTAACATCTGGCTCTTTGTTTGTGTTACGTTTTCAGCTGTGTGAAAGGAGACCCAATTTACAGTCACCGTTTTTCTTTGTCCTGTCTTTTCTTTGCACCTAGATTGAAGTGTTTTAGAAAATATCTCCTCTCTCTCTCTCTCTCTCTCTCTCTCTCTCTTTCTTTATTTTCTCTTTCTACCTCTCACACACAATAAAAAAAAAAAAGCATTCTTATATCTATCAGCTTCATTCTGGTCTCCATGGTAACCAGGTGGCTCTGTGAAAAGCCGGGTTATCTCTGTGTGGAGAACGTCTTTCTCTTACACACACACACACACGTACACACACGCACACAAACAGCGTTTTTCTCCATGCCAGGGTTCCGCAGTGATGTAACACCGGTAGTCTCTGTCCCTTTAACACCGGTCTAATGGAATTTTCAAGTGTGTGTGAACTTGCTGTAATGAGCGTTTCATCAGCGTGTTCTTCTCTGTTCTTCTGTTTTTTCTCTCTGAAGCAAAAAGAGCCCAATGATTGTGGAGTCCCTAGCATAGTAGTAGTCAGGAGTGCAATTGGGTATTAAAGCAAGCTACAGGCTTCACGTCACACACATCAAACATCATCCGCTAGTAACGAATCAATACTGATCTGATCCAGTCTGATAGCGTCATGCTCGCGGTTTACTCTGATTATTACTTGCAAAAAGAAACGACGGCTTAAAAGGCGCAGGAGACGAGTTTGGAATCGATCGCGGCCGGGTGAATGGGGACGACGCCCAGGCCGATTCTTCGGAGTCTGCTTTATGTAAATAAGTTTTTGCCGTAATTCTGATAAGACACTGAAGAGACACTGTTCAACAACTCTCGAAATCTTTTTGGTTTTGTTTGCTTCACCATTTGCCATTTTGATACTCCGTGAGTTTTGCACTTGCTTGCAGGGGTGGCTTGTTGGTCGTAGCAGTGGAAATTCGTTCTTCAGGAAGTTCTGCAGTGTTGCTAAATTAGCTGGTGAGCACATGGCAGTGGCAGCTTCAGTGATTAACACATTCAAAACCCAGCAACACCAAGCTGCCACTGTTGAGTCCTTGAGCTGGTCCCTTAACCCCTTAACTACGCAGTTCTAGCTTGTCTCAGTTGGAAGGAAACGAGCCAAATCTGAACATCACCTTATGCCTTCAAAGATCACCAATCTTAAAACACAACCACATAGAGGAAAAAAGAAATCTGGTACGACCACAGTTCAGGCTGAATAGTTTGTACAATTAAAAAAAAAAAAAAAAAAACTATTCTTTCTAGAAACGTCCTCTGTCTCTGTTTTAAGAAAATGATCCATTCCTGGGTGAATCCTTACCACCCATCTCTTAAACTGCACATCCTAAACCATTAAACATTATACCCAAGAACTATGAGTCAAGTTATTTCCTAATCAAGCTAACAAAGTAGATGAAGGGGAAAAAAAAGACCTAAATATTTTCAGATTTGGAAGAACTTCCTGATAATGGAGACTCCTAAATGAATGTAAAGTATCTTTTTACAGGGAACTTCATCATATCAACAGCTTCCGTGTTAAACCTTTATTATTAGCCTTACTAACCTACAAGTTCCTGTAAATTAGCCGTTACTCTTAGGGCCGCTGTTATTAGAAGCGAAGCAACTTGTGAACAATAGAGTTGAGAATTAAACAGCACTGTGGTTAAAGCAGCGGTTAAGACTACTGCATCATCATCGTCATCAGGTTAGCAGACAAGGCTCTTCCTCTGAAATAATTCCCAACATGATGAGCTTCTCAACAAAGCCTCCATGGCTGAATAAAAAAAAAAAAAAAAAATCACTCTGACTTCCTCCAGCATGGCTGTACGCTTCCTTTGTGCTGCTTCCCTGAGGATCGCTAGATTAGGGAAAACGAAATGGGAAGATGAAAAGAATCGAGCTGTCCTCATCTTCCTCTTCCTCCTCCTCCTCCTCTTATACATCTCCTGCCTTTTAATATTCTGTTCTTCCGTCATGATATAATGCACAGCGCATTCATACAGTCGAGTCATGGTGGGCTGGAGAGATGAGATGAGATGAAGAGGCTGAAGATGGATAATGAGAGGGGAAGAGGCGAGTGTGTGTGTGTGTGTTTTAATAACTTAATTACACATACAAACATTGTTGTGATGGGATGTACAGTTAAGCCTTCTGCAGCTCTAACAGTCATCACTCTCTCTCTCTCTCTCTCTCTCTCTCTCTCTCTAAGAGGACAGAGAAGTTTCCATATTACTGCACACTTTCAGAGTGGCAGTTATAAATTATATAATATAGTTTCCTTGCATTTCTTTTTAAACTTGCGCGCACACACACACAGACAGACACATACAGGGCCTCACGCACTCTTACGAGGAGTGCCATCATGGTGCTGTACGTAATTAGATAGCGCTTAATCCGCTTTCTCTTCGAACAGAGAGGCTAAATTTGATTCTGGCTTCCTTGCTGAAATTCAGCAGTCCTCACCTATTTAGAGGATCTCTGCATTCAATGTGTAATGTTTCAGAAAGACCGCTGCCTCTCAACTCCATCACATCCCGCATTGATTCTGTGCTGCAGACTGAATTTGTGCAGCACATCTTTATGAAGTCCTTCCAAACGGTGCCAGTGGTTTTATTCCATTACCAATACGCACTCATATATGAGCATACACACACAATTCTATTCTGGATAGATTAGATTTGTCGCAGAAATGGTTTTAGAAGTTATACTCTCACTCTCTCTCTCTCTCTCTCTCTCTTCTGTATTCTGTCTGGCTGCATATGAGGATATTTTCATTCTGCCACTCGATTATTTTATGTTGTATTGCTGAGATCATTGTGATGTGCAGAAATCTATTGTTACCTTAGTTAGCTAGCATTGAGAACCCCCGAATTACATCATCACAGAGGTTCATTTGCGTATTATTGTGATTACTGTGATTGGGCCAAGGCTGCTGCTGATGGAGGTAGCGTGGCTGTAGGTTCTGATCTTCAAACAATGCTGGCTTTATTGCATTTGATTTTTTAAGACTTAGAGCGAAATTATGAATATTTTAAACCACACACATTATTTACATCAGCGGATTTGAAAGTAAGGTCTGAGAAATGAGCTGATTGACATTTCAGCAGATTTTTTGACCTCCTACTTTATATGATGCTGTCTGAAAGCCCCGCCCCTTTCCTCCTGCAATCTCTTTACTTGTGTGGTCACTTTCTTTAAAATTCAGTAATGTGGCATAAAATGCATCAGTCTATGAGCTAATATTAAACAAGTCTATATTTAACATTAGTTATCTATGTTAATTAGGCTCAGCCTCTTGGTGGTCCAGCAGCAGGATCCTCTTGCTCTCCGGTTCGATTCCCAGCCAGGACGCTAACCCAGCCACTGAAGAGTTAACTCTCAGTGCCATTCCCAAGCCCGGATAAGATGGGAGGGTTGCGTTGGGAAGGGCATCTGGCGTAAAACCGGTGTCGAATCAAAACATGCGGACCAAATGATCCGCTGTGGCGACCCCGAACAGGGAGCAGCCAAAAGAACGACAACAGCATATGTTTATTAGGGATGACACTGAAATATTTTGTCTGAAAACTCTCACAGATAGCTCTTTGGGGTTTCAGTTGCTGCTCAAATGAAGTGGTAGAAATCACAACCCACGGTTATTAGGGATGTCCTACTTTATGTTTGAGTTCTTCTAATTATTAGCCAGTTTTTACTGGTACCTGGAATGAAATGGTTGTTATATACACCTTAACAACTCGAAAAACAAGTAAGACAAAAAATATCAACTTTTAATCTAATCAAGTGTTTTGTTTTAATTCTTTAAAAAATAGCCAATGTATCATTGTCTACGGTTACATAATGAGCTTAATATGTTTAATAATATTGATGTGAAGGGGTCGTTGTATATAAAAGCATTGGGAACCCCTGAATTACATCGCCCCAGTGCTTCATTTGCATATCATTTGCATACTCCACTGTGATTGGGCCAGTGTTTCTGATGGAGGTAGTGTGGATGTAATTAACTTTCATTAATAAAAATATCTGAACAAATTTTAGCAATATTCTGTATCAAGTATCTGTTGGATTGACACTAGGCTTTAGTGTGTAGCATGTTTTTTAAAGATATTTTAAAGCAGACCTACATGGGAAGACAAGTCTGAATGCATATTATAAAACATTTTTTCTTGAAAGCACTCTTTTTCGGGAAATTAATGAAAAACCTCCTGAGTGAAGCTTCCTCATGAATGTGGCTGAGTGTTACCTCTGCCTTTCTTTTCATTCTAAAAACAGATGCTCTAATAAATTAATAATAATAATTTATTAATAAATAATTTATATATATATATATATATATATATATATATATATATATATATATATATATATAAAATAATAATAAATAATAATTTATTAATAATAAATTTGCTCTAATTAGTTGAATGAGAAGCAGAGATTATCCTGATCATGATCATATAACACTGACCAGTTCATGATTTAAGGATCGTGTCCAGTGAATACTGGGAGGGAATAATTCCCAAGAAATGATTTGGTATGAAGCTACAGAGAAGATCCTACACTCTGATCTCTTAAACGCTGCCCATCATTCTGACAACACAGTTTCCTCTAAACCTTTAGGAATGACTGCAACTAACTTCCTTATCCCCAACCACCACACACACACTCGCGCACACACACACACCCTCATGATAAACAAAGGAACTGACAACGCCACAAGATTACAACCATTAACATGTACACTGAGTAAACTGCAGCAGCTCTGAGGCAATATTTCTGCAATTGCTCATTGAGACTTTAATGTTTTATTCAGTGTTTTATTCAGTGTTGATCAGGATTTCAGGATTTTCAGACAAAAGCAATCAGACAGCAGCACTTGATATTCCTCTCACACCTCACCTGCAAACACAACGGGGCAAACACCTTTCTGTGGCCGTGACTGGCTTTATCGGAGCGTGTGTATGCGCAAAAAAACAGCCGTTTTTGCATGGATAAAAAGCATGCATGTGTTTTGTTGTTTGTGCAGAGTCATACAGCACCCGAGCGATTGGCACATGCTGGAAATGTTTGTGGTTTCTGCAGAATTTTTTTTAAAAAAAAAGGCAACAAGCAGAAAAAAATTGCTGCTTTCGGCTGAAAACCTGTAAAAGCCTTTTTTTTTTATTCATGGGGTTTTATTGATGTTTTCATACTGCATTTTGTAGATGTCATTTCTCTTTGCTTGGTTTAGTTTAGAGGGCTGGAAAAACTTATTAAAAACAAAAAACAACAAAATAAATAATATAAAAATAACCCCAAAAGGAATAGTAGGGTCATTGGATATTAGAAACCCTGCACTAATGGATACAGTCAGGCACCCCTAGTGGCTTATTGATAGGAAAGATTCCTTTCTTTTTAGTGGCTTAATTGTTGAAATTATTATTATTCTTTTTAAGAATCCAAAAAAAATCTATTTATTTGATCAAGTTGTTGGCTTTGTGCCCCAGCGATACGGACGTGAGCCAAACGGATTCAGTTTGAAAGCGGTCTAAATAGCAGCTGTCAAACTCTGTGGTGCACAAGGTAGAGATGTCAGCAAGCAACACTGTGGGATTTAAATAATTTTAGCAAAGTGAGTTAAATCAGCAATTATTACACCATCAGTCAAGGTGGACACTGATCAGTCAAATGACTGACATTTAACTGAGGTAATGAGACAGAGATCGCTGTAGATGATGCTTATAGATAAAAGTGATTTTATTTTTTTTTACATTTTTATCGTAAGCTTGTAATGTTTAACAGAGTATCGCATTTTTTCTTATTAGTATGTATGCAAATATTGAATTGAAGATTATTCCAGATGTGTTAATAGGATAAAATAGGTTATTAAAGACACTTTTTTTAATGATTATTTTCTATTTTTAATGAATATATCGATTATTTAAATAAAGATTATTGTTATTATTATTATTATTATTATTATTATTATTATTATTATTATTAGACATTGAATGACTACTACATTAACTAGTCTGTAAGCTAGAACTAAAGAATTAAATATAATTTAATTTTATAAAAATATATTTTGTTTATATAATCATATTTATTACATAGTAAGTCATCAAATATAAACCAAATTAATTTAAATTAATTGCTTCTAGACAGTGAATGCATGGGTCTGTTGTTGATGATGATGATGATGATGATGATGATGATGTTCTTTAATTTTACTGTTCTACCTGTTTCCCTGTTCAGGGTAAAATGTTTGAGTCTTCATAACTTAGTCACTAAAAATGCTCTTCACATTCTCTGTGTATACACACGCAGGCCAAAACTAGATTTCAGTTGCTGATGCTGCAGAATATTACCCCCTTCTGCACACATACAAAAACACTAAGACTGCCTCAATTTCTAAAATATTTGTCCATCCCAAAATTGCTCCGCTCGGAGGCACGGGCTACAGATATCATTATCTTCTACAGGTTCATTTTCAGACACAGCCGTCTCACTGCTTAGAACTTACTCTTAGGTCTCTTTCACACATAAAAAAGTGTAAACCGCAGCACTTCTCTGGTAAAGGAGGGAGAGAAGCCAACCTGTAAATAATGCATGCGCTGTTCCGGCATGTGTCGCAGTTGGCCGTGTCCTGCCCGGTCCGATAGGAGAGACTGGAGGAGATAAAGAGAGAGGATGGGTCATTAGGAAGTCCGGATTAGTCAGTCCTCCCTTTTAAATCTAGTCATCTGCTTTGTCCTTCGTCATTTACAACGCAAGGTTAATACACACACACTCGCGCACCCACACACACACACACGTAGATGTTGCATGTTAGTATTCTGTACAAATGCTTCTTGCAGAGGTTTTGCAGGACTGTGTGTGTCCTGATAGGTTAGAAAAATTGTAGTAACAAACCCCCCCACACACACCACACACACACTTTTGAATCTTCTCCCAGTATGAAGCAGGCAGTAAGTAATGGATTTCAGTAAATAATTTTTGCTCTTGTTCGTATAAACTAAATCTCCTTCTGGCTGCATAGATCATTGATTTCACTCAAGCTCCTACAATTAATCAGCTCCAAACACCCTGCTAGCTGCTGCTTTAACCCTTGCTCAGTCGCTCTTAATGGAGCGGCTTCACATCGGTATTTACATAGCATCCTCGACATAGGTGTGCTCGAGTGTGGGGTCATGGTTCGGGACATAAATGAAAATGCAGTTACACATCATGCATGCTGTAGCTATGCATTCAAGATGATTATCAAGCAGTCTACTCTTATTAGGATTATTTATACCACAGAGCTGTTAAATTCTCAAGTGGGATTGGTCAGAAGGTGGGGATTAATGTGCTTTAATAGGACCTTTGACAGTAACTTCAGCTGTAATTCAAATGATTTTATCGGTGATCTCCTTCTAATCGCTTCTATAGTAACCGCTCATTCACAGGGGCCGCTGTGGCAAATGCTGTATGAAATCTAAGGCCATTAATAAACAAGTTGTTGGTTAAAAAAAAACTTATGCATAGTGATATGGTGACATTTTCTGTAAGGAGACTTAACGTTTATGGAAGGAGTCTCCAGGTTCGGCACTTTCAGTCTGTAGAGGATTTTGTGCTTTTTAGGCTCTTGGTAATCTGAAAAGCTGAATGTTTGTTTGTTTATGCATTTATTTATTTATTCTTATTCATGTCAGAGGCTGGTGAAGGAATGACTGTTTACAACTGCTGTGTTGCAACTGATACCAGGAACTAACTTGATTCACACCTTAAATGTACCTATAAATGGATTAAAAAAAATTGTATATGTTGGTAAATCACTGTGGTGAAAGAGGAATAAAGCACATCCAAACATTCTGATATTGGAAACTTCTTATCTCTGTGCCAGGTCACATCACACCACACTGACTGTTTTCCAATAACAGCATGCCCCCCAAGTGTGTTATCCTTTACTTATTATGGTGACATTTATGCTACTGACTAGACTCTGTTATCCAGAGTGACTAAGACTAGGACAGTGAGCGGAAATGACCAGAGGAACAATACCCCCAGTGTCAGACCAAACTAGCTGACCTTTCTACTGATGCTGAGCTGCTTCTAATTACCTTCACTTGTAAGAGATGGATTATATTTAGAGAAAGGGGGAAATAAGTAGGCGCTTTATTTACAGGTCAGAGAGCATTCTCAGCTCATTAGTGTTTGGTTTCTAGGGTAAAGTAGTGTTGGAGGATGCTGAAGAATAAACCGTAAGATGCTAAACCTTACACTTCCATGTTACTGGGGTGGTACTGTTATCTTATAGTGCAGTAATAAAAAATAAAAAAATAAAAATTATTTGGTATATTGATGGACCTTAATTAGCTTTTAGAGTAAACCTGTGTACCAAAACCAGCCCAGTGACAAGGAAGGTTCAGTTTAATATCTTTTCCCAAAAGCCATTTTGGGTTAACAGAAGAATTTGACTCAGCGATCTATTTAATGGCACGCTCAAACCCTGCGCTGATCAGCCTCACTAATCACTGAGTAATGGCTGATCTTTCCCTAATCACTTAAATTTGTTTGCAAAGCGAGTGCACAAACATGGGACATTTGTTCCTCTGTCTAATCAACCATTTTTTTTTTTGCTCTCATTTCAAATAATTTAGGAAAATGTGTTTTTTTCCTTCATAAACATTGCTTTGCTTCATTTTACATTAATAAATTGCTTAGTTCAAATTTCATTAGGCCAGAGAGTGCCAATCCTGCAAACGTATAAAATCTTTTCATATGTAATGACCTGCTATAGCTGTGCTAGCAGAGAGCTATGGTGACCTTTTGACCTTCAAACCAATCACCTGTGGCCTGATCTTGTGTCTTCAGCAGTATGATGGAAGAATTGATTTTGCTGGCAAGACATCCACTCTTTTCTCTCTTATCTGTTCATTCCTTCCTCAGTCTCTCTAAATCAGGCTCGCTGAGTGACAGTAATACTATCCGGCTCTTTTTCACTGGGTGTCAGTCCCGAGCCAACTTCGCCATTAACAACTTAGCCCACCTGCACCACCTCTTTGCATCCTGCCAACACTGTTGAGCTTTAAACTCGAGCTCAGAGTGAAAGCGGCGGCCATGTTGGCTCTGGACTGTGAGTGATGCGGGCGTTTGCTGATGCATGGGGTTTTTCTGAGGCGGGTTTGCAGTGGCTAATGGGGACAGTGATGTATAGCTGTGCCAGAGGAGCCCAGGGGAGGGCCTCAGTGCCAGTCTGGCACATGGAGGGAGGAGAAAGAGAGTGCTAATTGTACTGACAGGATGACATGACTTTGCTCAGGATGTCTTTGCAGTGTGTTATCTTCATCCTGCAAAATGTAGGCACGTGGAGGAACCACCTATAGGCTCATCCATCTGTACTTCCAGCAGAGAATCTCGTTTCTGCTTCTGTGGGAGAACAGCACTGTGTAGTACATCATTCCCCAGATTCAATTATCCTGATTCAGCTAATTATCAAGCCCTTCATAAGTTTAATGATACTACAGTGAATAAGGTGGCACTCAGTCACAGAGCTGTTTGAATTAGTACCCATTGTTCCATTTAGGTGAATGGTACTCTGCTGAA
Source organism: Hemibagrus wyckioides (assembly GCF_019097595.1). Classification (NCBI taxonomy): domain Eukaryota; kingdom Metazoa; phylum Chordata; class Actinopteri; order Siluriformes; family Bagridae; genus Hemibagrus; species Hemibagrus wyckioides. The sequence goes on from NC_080722.1 coordinate 7,676,779, forward strand.
TTGTTGCCATGGTTGTCATAGTTCACTTTCTAGAAAGATCTACTGAAAATGGACTTGACCTTCATACAGTTCCAATCAGTGACTTAACTATTTTAACGCAAATGATCCTAATTAATATACGGTGTAATCGATCACATAGTTAAACATCAATCATCCCTACTGAACATGTTTTGAACTCCTTTGTCTCTTTCATTCAGTACCGCAGTAAAGCAAATGGATCATCACACAAAAGAGCATGAGTAATGTAGCAGGCATAATTTTGAGCATTTTGTAATTGAGACTCATAGCCCAAGGCCATATCTTGTTTGTTCAATACCTGACATTTTACCAACTATAGAATGAGACCAATGCTCCATGTCTATGCTAGAATTATTATTTCTGCACCGCCTGCAAGAAAATAAAATTTGCCCAGGGTTCTAGCAAGAAGACTTGAATACATTGCAGTGACCTCAGAGCATACAATAAATGCAATAAAATACTGCTCTTACAGCTGGAGATGAATGGAACCACATTTCAGCTCAACTGAAATGGCAAGACTGACGATTCAACATTAAATTCTTCAGCATCGACACAAAAGACACAGTCATGGACATTACACACAAAATGACTTGCAACTTTTGGTCGTTTTTACCTGTTTATTTATTGTTTGAAATTGCACGGGTTTGGGCAGCGGTAGTATTTGTGTTTTGTTTGTAGTTTGGGCAGCCAAGCATTATTAGCCTATAATACCCCCCCCCCATGTCCCTTAAGAATACGCTTCAGAACCCAGTTTTTACAGCTTTTACATGTAGCTTTGAAAACACTTCGTCCATGGTACAATGGTGTGTTATATTTGTAATTAGTATTAGATCATCATACGAAATGTTAATACTCAGGAGAAAGGTTTTTATTGCCTTGCACGTGTAGCCCCTCTGTGGAGATTTACATTTCCCTCATTTGTGTTGACGCTTTTTTCCAAAGAAAGTTACAGCTAAGCTAATGAGAGTTAACAGACTTGATCAAGGACTCACCAGTGATTTCAGTGATTTTTCTGCAGGGTTGGGATTTGATCTTGCAACCTTTTGATCAGTAGGTAAATACCTTCAGCACTGCCACCTCAACACCATTGTAATGACCAGTCAAGCAGTTTTCTTCCTCTGACCATGGACTTGCAATTGTGCTTTGTTTCATTTGGTTTGGTTTTTCTTCAACAATATCCAAATTTTTATTAATGTTGCTCATGAAATTTCCGTGCATTTCGGTCAAAGAACTGATGTCCCTGCTTCTTGTTTATAGACCAGTGGCATTTTAATCTAGCAACTTGTAATTTTTGCCTGTTTCCTGTTATACTTCTAGGTGATACTCTAGAGGTCAGATTGTCTTTTGGGTACATAAAGAAATAGTGTTTAATCACTCACTTGGTTGTCTGCCAGTGTAAAATTGTCCACTCTAAATCCCTGCAGCATTAAAACATATGCTTGTGTGTGTGTCTATGTGGGTGGCCCTTGCTACCTGGCTTTACACTCACATAACCTCGCACACTCTCAAATGATAGATGCTATCTTTTAATAGCACCTCTCTACTCTAAAGTAGTGCAAGCAGCCCTTGAAAAGAGCTAATTTCTCTCTTAAGACCCTACCATCCTGTACTTCTTGTCTGTGATCACTTAATTGCTACGTCATGCCCAGTTGGTAGGCTGCATGCTAAATATGCTGTGGCATATTTTACTTATGTCACTGAGGGCAAATCAGGCATTTTCACCCACCACTTGCTCAATCTTCTGATTGTAGCGATAAGGAGATTAGGCCATTATACATGCAAATAAGCATGATTTCAACTTATGAAGATCGAGGAGACAGACAGAGCGATTTATTTATTTATTTTTCCATTACTCGGATGAACACGAGTGAGAGGCTGATTAATATGCCACTGGTGTATTTTAAATGCAATTTTAAAGCCCAATTTGCTGAGGTGAATAGCGATGACATTTTTATTCTTTTAACGGAGATTAGCTTGCTGATATATTTCCTGCATTAGCATTTACTTTTCTGCTTATTTCAGTCTCACTGACTTTCCCCTGCCCATCTTCGGGAACAGTGTGCCTGAGTTTTGGAAGAAAAGTGTACAACTTTTTTGGCTTTGGGTTTGGTTTGGACCTGAACAGAGCCTTGGTAGCTCTGTGGTCCAATCTAATTGTGAGATTGCAATCTTGATGGTTGTGAACCTGCAGCCTGGGGGCCTCAAGTAATACGATTATCACACATGGGCCCTTGAACAAGACTGTTTCTACCCCCATGCTGGGAGGAATGACATGAAATTTCGACAGCAATACATTGGCCAATAAAAGTAAAGACTGTAAAATGATTTTCCCTAAAGTACTTTGCTGTATAATGTACTTATTTATCTCTTACCCTTCTCTGAGAGCCTCTCCTTTCTCCAGCTCCTGAATGACTCCCAGCAGGACTTTGATGGTTTCCTGACTGGAGCTGATCATGTTCTCCATGGCTTGCAGCTGTGCTTTTACATCCTTATCCTGATTCACAGGCACTATCTGCTTGCAAGCCTCGCTATCCACCTGTAGATTCCCTGTACCTGGTACTGTTCCTGTCCCAGTCTCACATGTGGATGGTAAAGCGGCAGTAGGGGCAGCGGCAACCGATGCCGCCGCCGCTTCCTCCATTGCCTGTATGGGCCGAGCAGAGATCATTCCAGCATGACACTGCACTTGTGTGGTACAGCTAGTCCTCGGCAGTGTCTGTGATTGCAGGCCATTTAACTGCAAAACCTTTTTGCGCTTACTGCGTGCTGTCGGACTCTCCAGACACTCCACCTGCGTTAAGGAGTTCCAGGCTATGGGGCTTGTCACTTTGGAGCTAGAGTTTGGCAGTGTACTACCATCTCTGTCCTCAGAATTTATTATTTGCCATTTTCCTGAGCGCTCTAGTGACTCTGAGTCCCTTTGGAAGCTCTTTCGATGTTTGCTCTTCACTGTACAGATCTGGTAATTTGATTGGTCCTCTGAGGGACAGGGCAACAGTATCCTGTCTGTACACTCTGCAGCATGTGAGTGGTGCTCTATGGTGGCTATGCACTCATTAGTGTGCATCAAAGCTTTGGTCTTTTGTACGGTGTGAGACGACGTCTCTTCCCTTCCCCCCTCAGCTGCTTTGGCCCTCTTAACATCAATAACAAATCCATTATCCTGGTCCTTATAGCTCTCCGCTGTAGCCGCATGTTTCACGCTTTGACCCTTTTTCCTCTCCATCGGGAAAGTCTGGTAGCGCTTCCTTAGGTCCGGAGAGGTCTGCACTCCAGTGCTTTTAGTCACATTGGGTATGGATCTCCGAGCTGGAACGGTCATGTACTTGCGGTATGCCACTTTGTACGTGACAGACTTCGCTCCCCGTGCCGCAGCTGCCTGCTCACTCTGGGCCTCGCAGATGTCCTTGAAGCGTACCTGCAAGGCTTTGTTGCGCTTGCGCACCTGCCGACTCCCATCCGGCGGTCCTTTTACCTCCAGGGCCATGGAGGGTGCTGCCTCAGAGTCTGATTCAGAGTTGGTGAGCATGCATTTACCAACCTCTTTGCTCACCATGGTTCCTGCCAAAGAAAAACACAGAACAAAATTGAATCCTGGGGGAGTTGAAGAAAATTCACATTCTTTCAGTTAGCAGCTCAGTCCTTTCTGCTCGAGTTCATCTCTCATCCTCCCTTTCTATTCCACTCAATCTTGCCTACGTTAATATCAAGGACAGCAATTGCAGAAGTGTTGTCTTAGCCTGTGACTTAGCCATTGACTTTTAATAGGATCCCTTAATCTTCCTACCCAATTGAAGCCCTCACATATTTAGAGAATAATGAGATGTCCTGCTGCCACTGAACATGAGAGAGACGAGTCGCTCAGTGATCAAGCATTTTCACCATGACCTATTTTTCCTGTGCTAATCTCATTCGGATTAAATATCAGTTAAATATCCTCTTCATGATTGAGAACGTAAATGACTTTAAATAAATGTGAGAAATAAAAGGGATATTTTACTGCGACTGCACTGCAAAAAAAAAAAGTTGAAGCAGTTTCTATTCTCTTGAAGACAACTTCTTTATGCTATTTGGTGCATTGGACAGGGATTTTGTCTATTAACTTTTACTCACTCACTCATCGAAGGCTGGGAAGAAGGCATAGAGGGTGAGATGAATGTGGGAAATAGGAAAAGACAAGGCCTTTGTCTTCAGGCCTCCTGTTTTATGAGATCAGTCTCATCCAGTGATATCATTAACAGCTTGTAGCTCGAAGCCCAGACAGGCAGGAGCCAGACACATGCACAAAACTGTCTACTGGCATGGACTAGGCACCAAAAACTTGCAGCAAAATGAACCATGATCAATTTTAACATAAAGTGAAATTTTGCATTTATTTTTATTTGAATCGTTTTAAACCTTTTTTAATTTCCTCTCAGCCCCATTCCAACAAATTCATTTTAAAGTCATGCAGGGCTTGCTAATGAGCTGCAGCCAGGTGTGGAAGAGCAGGGAACACACTAAAATATGCAGAACACGGGTACTTCAGGGGCATGATTGTAAAACACTACTCCTGAACAAGTGGCACATATTTGTGCAAGTAGGGAAGGTACTTTCCTAGAGTGGTCATTGTTAAGCCAGTGGTTATTGCCTTTTCCATTAATGCACGAACACCAAGCCTTCGAGCTCAGCAAGCTGAAAATGCTGCCTGGCTTTGCTTAATTATTTATTTAGTATCATTTATGAAATGATTATGGAGCCGAATGGAATTGAATATGGCCTGGTAAGTGGAGGCATTGGATTAATCTTGCTTAGCTCTGTGGGTGGGAATGATTTCTGCATAGTCCCACTCTTTTGGGACTAATTTCCTGCACAGTCTGCAACTGTTATAATCTCTTTAAACTTCATTTGGGATTGGAGTTATCCAAGTCCAACATGGAAAAAGTGTTTAAATGAAAGTGTTTTTTTTTGTTTGTTTGTTTGTTTGATTAGCCCTTTCATGAAGAAGCTTTATATTGGCTGCAATAATGTGACACATGAAAAGGTTGCAGGGTTAAAAGGTTTAAAAATGTAGGCAATGATGTTCCCAAAAATATGCGTGTGATTAAAGGGAAATGTCCAGTTATGGTAAAAAATAGTGAGAAATGATAATTGATAAGGATGTCGTCATCATATCGAAAATCTCAGTAACATCATATGATTCAAAAACAAAACAGATAACAGTCAAGATTGCCAATGTCAAATCCAAGACAATTCCATGACCAGGTATAGATGAGATCATGTCAAGACTAAAGTCTTAATGTGGTCAAGGTCAAGCCATGATAGCGTCCAAATGACCGTGAACTTCAAATCCTTTTTGGGCCAATTACTAGGCTATGTTTTCTTGTACACGCAAAACAGTAATCAAAAACATCATTTTTAAAAAAATATAAAATCTTGGATCAGACCAAGACTATACACTGATCAGGCATAACATTCTAAGCAGTGACGGGTGAAGTGAATAACACTGATGATCTCCTCATCATGGCACCTGTTAGTGGGTGGGATATATTAGACAGCAAGTGAACATTTTGTCCTCAAAGTTGATGTGTTAGAAGCAGGAAAAATGGAGAAGCGTAAGGATTTGAGTGAGTTTGACGAAGGGCCAAACTGTGATGGTGGATAGACCACTGGATCAGAGCATCTCCAAAACTGCAACTCTTGTGGGGTGTTCCCGGTCTGCAGTGGTCAGTATCTATCAAAAGTGGTCCAAGGAAAGAACGGTGGTGAACCGGCGACAGGGTCATGGCTGGCCAAGGCTCATTGATGCACATGGGGAACGAAGGCTGGCCCGTGTGATCCGATCCAACAGACGAGCTACTGTTGCTCAAAGTTAATGCTTGTTCTGATAGAAAGGTGTCAGAATACACAGTGCATGACGGGTCAGGGCTGTTTTGCCAGCAAAAGAGGGACCAACACAATATACGGTCATAATGTTATGCCTGGTCAGTGTATTAAGCAAGTCTAATTCCCAAGACTTGGATGAGTTAGAGTGCCAAAATTGAGTCAAATTAATGTCAATACAGAAACGTCTTGAGACCGAACTTGAGTCCAAGATCTTGTGAAAATGATTTTTTTTTTTTTTTTTTTTGAGTTTTTGCAAGTTCTGAAACAAAACAAAATAATGTTGCTTTGGACGATACAGACCTAACCAGCAGAAGCATTTCACTGCATGTTGTGTTGTGTATGATTTAAATCTGAATCTGAGTATTACTCTGCTCAGTAACCCTAGTTCCACTCTGAGTACCATCAGTTCCTGTTGGTACTGTTTTTCAGCAGACACCGAAACTCATACAGATGTAGCTTTAATCTGTGGTTTGGCAAAGACTACAGAATGTACAGTTCCTGTTCGTGTTGCCAAAAATGCTTTTCCTCTCTTTGCGTTGCCTTCTTGACTTAGACCCCCTGTACGAGTAAGTGCATTTCTATTTATCTACCTGATGGTGGTAAATCTTCCTGCCTTGTTCTTTCATAACACACTAAATCCATCGCCTGTCGAGTCAAAGATTCACACGACATGCAAATTCCCCCCGTACTTTCACCGCTGTTCTTAATTTATCCATCCCATACTGCCAGATAAGTGAACTGGCTCTAAAAGCAGATAATTTCTGAGCTAAGCATCTCCAAAAAAAAAAAAAAAAAAAAAAAAACACCCTCTGACACACTTCCCACTGCTGTCTCATGCTCTTCCTATCTTATTGCATATTCACATCTTGCTCTCTCCCCATAAATTGCTCACCAAAAAAAGATCACTTGCTACCCTTCTTTAAATGGAAACAATAGTCAGCTTCTACAGTAGATTGAATCTCCACCGTCATTAATGTTGGAAAGCTCGCAATTTATTGCTCATGCCTTTTTTTTATATCCTGTCTCTCTCCACTAGTGTTCACAGAGACTGTCTGTAGATCTTAGTGGTGGAACAGAGCCAGTGGACTGGACTCTGTACCAGATGGGTTGATGGGTTGATGGGTTTTTTCTTCCTTTGCATGGTGATTTAAGATCAGACATTTACTCAAGGTTACCAGTTTATGAATAGTACTTAAAGCGGCTTGAGAAAAACCTATGTATGTATATGTCTCTCCGAAACTATTGGAACAGCAAGGCCAAGTTCTTTCTCTTTCTTTCTTTCTTTCTTTCTTCTTTTCCTTTCCCTTCCCTTCACTTCCCCTTACTTCCCCTTACTTTCCCTTCCCTCCTCTCTCCCCATCCCCTCTTCTCTTCTCTTCTCTTCTCTTCTCTCTGTTGTAGACTGAAGTGATCAAAGAAGACAGTGTAGAATTTTATTTCTTGCTGCTAATATGTAAATTTGTTAAATGACATGGAGCACACCACAATTTTGATTCAGACCACCCAATTTTAGGTGAGCAAAAATATTGGAACACAACTGATAGGTGCTTCTTGTCACCCTGGGTTTTAGCCTCGCTTTTCACCTGTGAAGTCTGCAAATTTTTTTTTTTTTTTTTTTGTTAGAAAGGATAAGCCAGCATGAACATCAGAGAGCTGTCTACAGGAGAAAAGCAAGACATTTTGAAGCTGAGGGAAAAAAGGGAAAATCAAACAGGAGTATCATTTGCAGAAATATCATCACTACGCACATCTGTTGTGGAAAAGCCCCTATTCCAAAACCCTTTTCTCTCCTAAGCCTCATTTTCCTTGAGCAAGTCATCCTGCAACGCTGCTTCTGAAAAATGAAAGTCAAGTCTGAGTGCTGGACATTGCAGGAGCAGCACTAATCCGGCTTTAGCTCTGGCCTTTGCTGTGTTTATCTATTTCAATCTGGTGGTTCTCTTCTTTAACTCTGATTAGTCCGGCTTTCAGGACTGCCATGCAGGCTAATAATGTGAGTATTTTTCAAAAAGTGATGGATGAGTGGATGGCTTTGATGTTTGTTTGTTCACATGTATGTTTGTGCAATATTAAAGCCAGAGAAAGAAAGCAGATTTTAAATTATTTACACAATGCTGAAGGCAGACCAGTTGTGTGTGTGTGTTGGACAGAGTGATGGTGATTGCTTTGGCCATCAGTGGAGCGTTTTCTCAGGCATTAGCGTGTCAGTTAATCACTTCCTAATGCTGGAAGGAAGATGCCTGGGTGCTTTCTAAAAGTGAGCTTTAGCATCCCGGGCCTTCAGTGATTGACGCATATTACAGACCGGACGCATTCTGGCATTCTGCTGGTTACTTGAAACTGACGATTTGTTCCTGCTCTTTCCCTCCATTAAAGGTAATCTGTCAGTGCACTGTTCTTTCGAGGTGGGATTCTTTTGTGTGCCGAGCAGTGATTGGAGGCTTTTTTCTCTCGGACTGACCCCTATAGACCACATCACACCGGGCATCATGCTTGATTAGCAATGCTTCCGAACACATTTTGTGTCTCTTGTTCGGTGCATGCATTAGGCTTTGTAGGTTGGGAGCAGAATGCTGGGAAAGATGAGGGGAAGGATAATAATGGGATATTGTGTCTGTGTGTGTGTGTGTGCACGTGCCATGGGTTAGACTTTGCATGGTCTGCCTGAGATTCAGTGCTGAATGTTAAAGCATGTCACATGGCCAGGGGCAATATGCAGTGGCGTCTTATTTGAGTCATTGTGGAATAGAAACGGAACACACCAGGGAGCTGTATGTGCTCTTTTAGTATGAACTCGTCAACACACACACATACACACTGCTGCATGCACAAGGTGGGAAATATTATTTCAGCAGAAATATCGTGCTGAGCTTTTGCCCAGGGTTTGAGCAGCACATTTTCATAATAAATCAGCTGGAAAAACGGTCATAATGGATCAGTTAGGGTGATATCAAAAGCCTTCTTGCTTAATCAGTCACCATCTGTCAAAGTCAGGAGGGCGTGGTAGACTATCTCACTGTACCGGGGATGAGGGTCGACCACTTTTTTCCTCCATCGTTCCCCCCATTACTCTGGTAATTTCTCACTTTTTTTTTTCCTGTGGATACCCCTGTCAGTCTTGCTCGTCTCTTTCTGTTTATCTGACTAGGCCTCATTGTTAGTCTCTCCCGGTCTCCCACTGTCTCTGATTCTCAGCTGTATGGAAGTGAAATGAAATGTGTAGCAGGAGCGGCCCCCTGCAGTGTGCCTACTCCAAAATGCAGCCATTTCATCCTCCTAACGAGACTGAAGCACAGATGAGCAGAGATAATGAGGGAGATGATGATGGTGATAAGTGAGACGTGCGCTAATGAAAGACAGCGCGAAGTGGATTGACAGAATGAAGAGTAGAAGGAGAGAGAGAGATGTGTGATGGTCTTTCGTGTTGCACCATGTATGGAGGAAAGCAGAAGAGAGCCAGGACCCCACTGCAGTGTGATTACAAGAAGTTCAACAGGAAGCACTGCACTGTTCCATCTCAGAATAATTTGTTTCCTCTTACACACATCCATGAAGCTCACTGAGATCTTCAGCATCGTGTGTAAATCTGGTCTAAAGCCTTTATGTGATGAGTGCAGGTGATAGGATAGATACTGCCTCTGGGTTTGGTTTTAAGTTGTCACTTAGCAGGAATGAAGCAAGTCCGGGATTGATTGGATTTGGCTTCTGAGCTGAGATGGAAATACTTTCAGTTAAAGGCACACTGAGATCCTGAGTGGCACACAAGTCAAAGCTTTCTCTCAGGCTCAGGACAACATTCTAGCATTGATTCCATTAGTAACACCAACATGATGTTGAATGAAAGAAGTAATGATCATGATGTACTTCAGTCCATAACATAACATCACTGGCCTCACCCCCACCTCCTCACCCCCACCTCCTCACCCCCACCTCCTCACTCCACCTCCTCACTCCACCTCCTCACTCCACCTCCTCACTCCACCTCCTCACTCCACCTCCTCACTCCACCTCCTCACTCCATATCCCCTCACTCCATATCCCCTCACTCCATATCCCCTCACTCCATATCCCCTCACTCCATATCCCCTCACTCTTCACCCCCCTCACTCTTCACCCCCCTCACTCTTCACCCCCCTCACTCTTCACCCCCCTCACTCTTCACCCCCCTCACTCTTTATCCCCTCACTCTTCTTATCCCCTCACTCTTTATCCCCTCACTCTTTATCCCCTCACTCTTCATCCCCCTCACTCCCATCCCCCTCACTCTTCATCCCCCTCACTCCCATCCACTCACTCTTTATCCCCTTACTCTTCATCCCCCGCACTTCCCATCCCCCTCAATCTTTATCCCCTCACTGTTCATCCACTCAATCTCACTCTTCATCCCCTCAATCTCACTGTCCATCCACCTCACTCTTCATCCCTCCTCACTCTTACTCCCATCCCTTCACTCCCATCCTCTTATTCCCATCCCCTCACTTTCATCCCCTCAGTCTTACTCACATCCTCTTAGTCCCATATCCTCAGTTTCATCCCCTGAACACACACACACACACACACACACACGTCTTTGCACTAGGGTAAACAGACACTGCATTTGCACTGCAGTACACTGGATTTAATGTAACCACTAGGCTTAAATATATACTCCTCTTTTCCCAATTCTGTTCGAAAAGGTTTGTCTTCTGAAACATGGGAAGCCACCATGTCTGTAAAACCGGTTGAACCCAAAAGCCCTTTGCCTGTATTTCATTTCAAATCCAGTGTGCTGCTGGTCAGAGCTGATTCCACACATCCTGAGACTTTATGAATTGATTGGACATCACAGGTACTGCGTGATACAAATCCTGGCAGCACGATGTTACCTGATCCGTGCCAGATGAAGGGCAGACCTTCATATGCCTGTTTATACACACACACACACGCACACACACACTGCAGAATGATTAGGTCTCAGGTGTGCTTGGGATCTCTTTAGTATGCTATATACATCTCTGTCTCTCTTTTAAAACTGTCAGAGTGCAGGCAGAAAAAAAAAGGCTCTCAATAAATAAACCCATTACCACATGAAAGCCAACATCTGGCCAGGGTGAACACATCAGTGGTGGGCGACGCCTGTGCGAGTGTGTGTCTGTCTCGGTGCATGCGTGGGCGATTGAGAGAGTCCTCAGCGTGGGGGCTGGAGAGGTTTCCTGCTCTTTTTCCACTGATCATAGTTTCACTTCATGTGGGCTGTGTGCTCTCTCCTGTGAAACAATGCTCTCTGTAATATGCAACTATCTTCTATCTAAAAAAACACTTTCCCTTATCATGATTTTCTCCTGCCTTCTCTCCGGGGAGGACGTTATCCGGATTATGAGGTTAGAGGTCGATACGGTGGAAGAGACATGTGATGGGTGCAGTCCACTGTGAATGAAGGACAATCGGTTTTCCCAGAGAAAGAAAGATGAATCCTCTATCTCTCCGTCATGTATACAAGTGCACTTCGTTATACTTTGTGTGTGTGTCCTTGTTATATGTATGAAATTCTGCTTTGTGTTACTATGGATAAAGGTGTGTGAGCGTGTGTTTGGAGGACATGACCGATTTGTTGCATTGCTCCTTGAGTGCACTCTGTGCTTCATGGCAGTGCATTAATCTAGATTACTCTACAATTAAAGAGTCTTCATCCAGACCATATGCACACACACACACACGCACGCATTTAAACATCTCCAGCATGCATAGGCTAGTGGTGTACTCTGATTGGTGCAGTATGCATCTCTTGTTAACTATTTTGTTTTTGGATACTGTAAGGAATATCAGGATTGCTGGGAATGTATGTGGATTGCATTTAAATGAATTTCAAGCCACAGTGCTTTTTCGCTTAAGTGCATGGACGATCCATTCCCTGAAACAGGTCTATACTCATAAAGCAGGCATTCCTCCAGTCTCAGACTTTCATATCGTCATTCTGTCATGATCGTGATCACGCTTCCCATCGTCACGCTCTGTTTTTTCATTCTCACCCTCTCATTAAACCGGCTTCATTCCTGTCAGAAAATCCAAAGAAACACTCGTCTCTCAGCTTGGCATCTCAGATTTCAGCAATACTAAATAGCTTTAAGCAAACTTTAAAAAATGTTGATTATTTCCTGGTAGAAACGGCACGCTGAGAAGTCCTCCTATCAAAGCAGTGTGTGTTTATGCATTTTGTAAGATAGAAATAAGAGTCACAGGAAAGATGAGGATTAAACTCACCTCCAGATGCGGGTCAGTGACGGAGCTGAGGCAGAGAGCGCCGCTCTGGCCAGCGCATGTCCTCTCTCTCTCTCTGTCGCACGCGCTCTCTCTTTCTCTGGCACTCTCTCTCTCTCTCTCTCTCTCTCCTTGTTCTAACTCTCTCAGTGCAGCAGGCTTCGGACAGACGGAGCACAAGGGGAGACGAGAAAGGGCAGACGAACGCATGGGAGAGACGGAAGAGGGGCTGCCATGCTGCGAGTCGCGCAGAGGACTCACGCCACTCGTTTGTCACTTCATCTCCCCCCTTACACATCCACAAAGACAGAGATTCCACACACAGAATAATCTCCGACTCGGGTCCGATGTGCCGCTGTGCTCGTGTAAGCCGTAGTCTCACACACAAACACACCCCCACACGCACCCCTGCACATCCGCAAACAGCAACGGGATGCAGCACAGAAGTCCGGCTCTTAGCGACGGCATGTGCAAGAGATTCATCTTGTGGCTGCAGCACCGCACTCTCTGAGAGGCTGCGTGTGTGTGTGTGTGAGGGAGAGAGAGAGAGAGGGAGAGAGAGAGAGAGGGGATGGGGGGTGTTTGAGCAAGCAGGAGGAGGAGGAGGTGGTGGAAGAAGAAGAGGAGGAGGAGGAGCAGGGATGGAGGGAGGGAGGCTAGTGCCTTGTGTGTTTTCGAGTGGAGGGCTTTGTCGAGAAAGTCCAGCTTGTTGTGCTCCGGCTATTAAACTTTAATCCGGGTCATGATTGTGTAAGATGGTTCCTTCTAGTTTAAGGAAAAAGTTTCAAGAAAATTTGGACCAGCTTCCATTCCACTGTGGATTATTTATCTAGAACAGCATGGTCCAAAGTGTCTTATTCCTTTAAAACCACAGTGATTGACCAACAGATGAATGATTAATGAACAACATATAGTCCGTAGTGTCTAACACTGACCGGTTTCTCTTTTTGTAGTTACTAAGACACTAAATAAATTAACACGTATTTTCCTTAATGTGTACATATGAACATGTACCTATTTCTTTTAATGTTGAAATAATTATTAGCTGTATCATTTGGCACGTTCACCGTCACCATCAAGAGTGGTCACTGTAGAAGTGATAAAGTATCAGAGTATCAGAAATGGTAGAGAATGTTGCTGTTAAGTAGTACGGATTATGCAATGAAAAGTTTTATTTATTTATTTAGCGATTTTGTAATGTTTCCTGTTTTTTTTTTCTCTTCTTTTTCTTTTTTTCCCCCTTTTTTGTCAGTACTTTAATGCCGTTTCCTGTTTTTGTTTTTTTTTTTTGGTTGTTGTTTTTGTTTTTTTTGGTTTACAGGCCATCATTTTCGCTAACACCATTCAGGTGCTGACGTACAAAATTTACATATAAACAGGTGGATAAACACTCCACTGCAGATGCTTGCCTATGCCTTGTTCTGTTTCCTGCCTCCTCTTTCCCACACACACACGCGCGCACACACACACGCACTCACACACACGCACACATCAGCACAAACTGCAGGCTTAGCATTCCTGTTCAACTGTTTAACACTTAGCTAAAGTAGAAGTGGAAATGATTTGTATTGAGTATGGATGAAGTTTGTGTGTGTGTGTGTGTGTATGTGAGGATGCATTTTCTGTGCTCACTCGTGGTGATGGTGCTGACGAGAAGCGAGAGATTGTGCTGAGAGCAGCCTGTCAGCAAACTGCTGCCTTTCACCGCTGACAGTTTAACACGGATTTATTACCACATGTTTTTATACTCCTATAATACTGCTTCCTACAACAATCCGCAATCCGGCGCTTTATTCTCAGCTAGATTACCCCTTCGGTACTGTTTGGACTGGAATCATTTCCTGACTCCTGTTAAAGTCATGCAGCTGGGGGACGTCTGTAGTAATTATGATCCACTTGATGTCTGTATAGATCACAGAGATGGCAGTGTGTGAGTCATAATGTACACTTGGTTGGGGCTAAAATTCCTTGCATTTTACATACGCATCATTTTAATCTAAATTAGAAGTCAAGTGCTTCTCGTATGAATAACATCACATGACCAGAACATGTAAGCAGGTTTGCCCAAGAACTTGGAGAGATATATATATATATATATATATATATATATATATATATATATATATATATATATATATATATATATATATATACACTATATTTCCAAAAGTATTCGCTCACCTGCCTTGACTCGCATATGAAATTAAGTGACATCCCATTCCTAATCCATAGGGTTCAATATGACGTCGGTCCACCCTTTGCAGCTATAACAGCTTCAACTCTTCTGGGAAGGCTGTCCACAAGGTTTAGGAGTGTGTTTATGGGAATTTTTGACCATTCTTCCAGAAGCGCATTTGTGAGGTCACACACTGATGTTGGACGAGAAGGCCTGGCTCTCAGTCTCCGCTCTAATTCATCCCAAAGGTGTTCTATCGGGTTGAGGTCAGGACTCTGTGCAGGCCAGTCAAGTTCCTCCACACCAGACTCTGTCATCCATGTCTTTATGGACCTTGCTTTGTGCACTGGTGCACAGTCATGTTGGAAGAGGAAGGGGCCAGCTCCAAACTGTTCCCACAAAGTTGGGAGCATGGAATTGTCCAAAATGTCTTGGTATGCTGAAGCATTCAGAGTTCCTTTCACTGGAACTAAGGGGCCAAGCCCAGCTCCTGAAAAACAACCCCACACCATAATCCCCCCTCCACCAAGCTTTACACTTGGCACAATGCAGTCAGACAAGTACCGTTCTCCTGGCAACCGCCAAACCCAGACTCGTCCATCAGATTGCCAGATGGAGAAGCGCGATTCGTCACTCCAGAGAACGCGTCTCCACCGCTCTAGAGTCCAGTGGCGGCGTGCTTTACACCACTGCATCCGACGCTTTTCATTGCACTTGGTGATGTATGGCTTGGATGCAGCTGCTCGGCCATGGAAACCCATTCCATGAAGCTCTCTGCGCTCTGTTCTTGAGCTAATCTGAAGGCCACATGAAGTTTGGAGGTCTGTAGCGATTGACTCTGCAGAAAGTTGGCGACCTCTTCGCACTATGCGCCTCAGCATCCGCTGACCCCGCTCCGTCAGTTTACGTGGCCTACCACTTCGTGGCTGAGTTGCTGTCGTTCCCAAACACTTCCACGTTCTTATAATACAGCTGACAGTTGACTGTGGAATATTTAGGAGTGAGGAAATTTCACGACTGGATTTGTTGCACAGGTGGCATATATATATATGTGTGTATATATATATATATATATATATATATATATATATATATATATATATATATATATATATATATATATATATATATATATATATATATATATATATATATATATAGTTGTGACTGTACAAAAAGAGTGAATGCTTTCTGCAGCACTCTTTATGCTTTATCATATATCAGCATATCTTTATATTGATATAATACATACGATCATCTCCATGTGAAATTATAGCTCTGTTCAGAAGGCCAAAAATCCCAGAGATGCTCTGGAAATAATTACATTACCCCACCTCCCCAAGTAAAACTAGTTCATTTCAAATGGAGCTTTAGTGTGAAAATGCATCTTTGCGTCCTGTAGTTGCACCGTGGTTGGTTTAGGAAATTAAAGGGGAGGAATTCCCTATAGAAATTAAAGGGACAATTTGGTGAAAATAGGGATGGTGGAATTAAATTTACATGATTTTTCTCTCGGACGTGTAGAAGGGAAAAAAATTTGTCGAGGATGATTTTACAGAATGTAATTTACAGTATTTATTTTAATTTTATTTTTCGCTTGTTTATTTGGGAAAGCTGTGTGGAAGAAGGAGAAGAAAAAAACTCACACACGCTAACTAAATATATTTATTTTTTATGCTCTCTCTCTCTGACTCAGCTCTATAGTTCAGCTTCAGTAACAGTACTCCAGATGTGTTATTTATGATTTATTTTAATGCACTGGAATCAAGGAATTAGATGGTTTTTTTAACCTAAATTTCAGCTAATATTCTTGCTGCTTTACAGCAGATTGCATAATTCTCCTGGCTCCTGGAATAGCCTGTATATTCCAAACAGTGACGTCAAACTTTTGCTGAAAATTTTCTCTCAAATCCGCTCCGACTTCTACAGTAACTCTGTTTTTTTTGTTGTTGTTTTTTTTCTGTGGAAAAATACAGGTTGTGAAATTGTAGTGCTTTATGCAGCAGTCTGTTGTAGAGTTATTGTAGACTCGTAATGCTTTTCTTCCTTCCGGCCTTCAAGAACATGTAATGCCAGGTACGGATGTTTTTTTTTGTTTTTTTCCTCTCTCTTCTGTTTAGTTCATGTGTGCGGTGCATGAGAGGCTTGTGCATCTTTGTTTTTCTTGGCAAGTGGTGTTACTCAGACACACACACACAGACACACACCCTGCTGTGTAGCACATGCTGAGCATGGTCTATCAGTCTCCACATCGAAAGTGCGGCATAACCGTGTCGCCAGTCTCCTCGAGCTGTCACTACTCTGAGCTCATGGTGGCTTAAAGCCAATATTTACTTGCATCTTGGATGCTCTTTGAAGGATATTTGTGTGTGCATGTATATGTGAGAGGTAAACTGCCAAATGCTGGCTAGATTTTTATTGCTGTTTGCACAGCATCTTGGTGAAAGGGAATCCTTCATGGTGACACAACACAGCATCCCCCCCCCCATCACTGAAAGCTCAAGAGTTTCAATCAAGATGATACTTCAGATGGAAGAAAAGGAATGCTAAGTGTTTTGGTTTTTTTTGCATTTATCTCTGTAAAGTGTGTAACTGTAGCACAAGTCCGAGAAACCCGTCCGATTTTGCTGCAGCTTAGTGGACGAAAATTTTTTGGCTTTTGTCCAGATTTGGGATTTGCTGTCTTTAATGTAATTTTCATGTATTTATATTATACCAAAATGTTGTAGAAATGTTTTATTTCATTTCTGTACATTTTGGCAGACACCCTTACTCAGAGTGAATTAAAATTTCTCATTTCGTTCAACTGAGCGAGTTGGTGGTTAAGGGCCTCGCGCAGGGGCCCAGTGCTGGTAGCTCGGTGGACCTGGGCTTCGAACTCACAACATTCCTATCAGTAGTCCAACACATTAACCACTAAGCTACCACATCCCCTAACAGATCTATTTAATGAACATGCTGCCAAGAAATGTTTTAATTTCTGGCTCGTTAATATGTATTATTTATTTATTGTTCATTTATTTATTACATGATGAATCTTGAAATGCTCTGAATCTTAAAATCCCTGAAATGCAGGATGGAATTTTCAAATGCTTGGAATCTTGTGAAGTTCTGTAAATCTTTAAATCCTCAGTGAAACCTTTTACATGCTTGCATGCATCGATAAATCCGGAATAAAATTAATAGAATTTTTCAGTTCAGAAAAGCTGGAAGCCGGAATTGTGGAAAGGAGAAACGAAGATTCTCTTTAAATGCGGAGTGGGATCTTCAAACGCTTGGAATGAAAGCGTTTACACATCTGGAATTCTTGAATCCAGAGTTGAAAGTACTTGGAATCTATACATGATCAGAGTTAATAAAGGGGGAATAGAATCTTTAAATCAGAAGTGGAATCTTTAAATACTTGGAATCCTCTGGAAGGGAATCTTGACATGCCTGAAATTCTTACATGCCGAATAGAATCTTTTCCAGAATCCTAAAACGCTCAGACGCTTTAAGTGCTCTGAATTTGTACATGCGCTGAACCTTAAAATGCTCTGAATGTTTACGTGTCCAGATTTTTTCATTGCAGAGTAGTAGAAACTGAAGAAAAAATGCATAACGGAAAGCATGTGTTTACATCAAAAAACAATCCTAAGTGAAATCCAGAGGGAATCTTAGTTAATGTTTATAATGTGACTATTTAACGTTAACTCAAATCTGCAGCCAATTAAATAATACATTAGAAGCGTAACGGATAAAAATTAGTAATGAAAATCTGTAGCTGTTCATATACTTTTGCTGTAAGTTTTTTTTTTTTTTTTAGTAGAGAGAAATGCGGGATGTTTTTGTCTATGCTAATCACACGTTGTTGTGAATTCGATTTGAGCTTTCTGTAAACAATTCTCACACGTTTTCTGCCGGATCTTCGAGAAAGTCCCACACTTTGTTTTACAGAATGAGTTTACTTTTACAGAGGCGATCCCGGAACAGTTTAAATAATACATTTATCCCCCTTGTGAATTCCGAATCTGTGCTTTAACGCCGGTTTCGCTGATCATAGGGGTGTTCCTGCTTCTCACCATTACTTAAGACGATCCTACCACAGACTCTAATACGGAAAAAGTCATTAAGGCGACTTAATGAGAGGGCTCTTAATAAAGAAATGTTACACTTAATGTGTTGTGTCATTATGTTTGCTTATTAGCAGCCGGGTGTGATGCGAGACAGAAAAGGAGGAAGACGGGTGTTTCGTGAGACGTTAAACACTTTTTTTTTAACCTCTCTGGGGATTTGGTGGCTTCTCTAGAGGTGTGGATTTTGTGTGTGTGTGTGTGTGTGGATTTTGTGTGTGTGTTTTGCAGTGCAGACTCATTTTGTCCTCTCAACCCTCAGACTGAAATTGCTGAGTCAGAATGAAAAATGACATCAGCTCTGTCCTTACCATGCGTACACACACACACACACACACACACACTGCCCTCCACCTTCATCCTTCAGTCACGGGTGTCCTTTCAATTACAAATGATTATATTAATTACTAAAATAAATACAGTTTCTTGCGACAGATCCGTCCGACTTCCATTTGTCGTGATTTAGTTTTCCTTCTCGTGAATTTCTTTGCACTTTGCACTGTTTTCAGTACAGGCGCTGAAAATGTATACTGTGTGTAAAGTGGATATTTTAAGGGGTGTGTGTATGTAGTGAATCCCAACCATTTTTTAATTTTTTGCTATTTTCCCTATGAATACCACGGCAAATGCAGACGTCTTTTCAGAACATCAAGTAGCGTGACTAGCTGACAGTTTTGCGGCGTTACAGTCTCGTTACAGGCTCGGCTATTTACTTTCAC
Source organism: Hemibagrus wyckioides (assembly GCF_019097595.1). Lineage (NCBI taxonomy): Eukaryota > Metazoa > Chordata > Actinopteri > Siluriformes > Bagridae > Hemibagrus > Hemibagrus wyckioides. The sequence goes on from NC_080722.1 coordinate 7,695,906, forward strand.
TCCGAGGAGCATTCAGGCGGTGGACATGCAGCATGCGCTGAACAAGGTGATGATTTTACAGAGTGGAATTTCTGATCTTTGCATTAGATGAGCTCGGCACATAGCAAGGTTGTCACACTCACTAGAACTTTATAATAATGCAGTCTGTCTCGTTACTCCTACGCAAGATGACTTAGTGACCTGCTTTTTTTTTATTTTTTATTTTCCTCCTGATCTCTCTCCCCACATTTTAAACAGGCGGTTATACAGTATGTTAGAGCTTTTCTGCTTATGGGTGATTTTTTTTTTTTTTTTTTTTAGCTCTCCATCCAGGCTGGGAGATTCAGTTAGCCTTGTTTACTTGCAAATTAAGACCATTAAGTAATTAAGGGCCTGGATAAATACGCCTAACATTGTGCTGCAGCTCATCACTTTCATTTGTTCGTTTTCTTTCCTCTTCCTGTGGAAATGTGGACAGATGGAATGCTTGTGTCCACACATCTGCTTCTTATTTACGTCTGCATATTACTATATTAATCCTGTGTCCATTCTTTATTGGAATCCTCTCCTGTTTGTGTGTCTGTGTTTTTTCTTCTTCTTTATTTTTTTTTTTTTTTTTTAAAAGTCAATTATATTTTGTTGAAGTTGGTCTTGACACTTTAATTAAGCTCATAAGGCAGAACTCCATCATGCACCCTCGAGATGAGGTTAATATCACGCCCAATCAACTGTGTATAAAAAAAAAAAAAAACTATCCGTTCTTCCTCTCACATAGTCAGGGATTCCCAAACATAAGGAGCATCCTCTTCTTTCTCTCTCTCTCTTTTTTTTTTTTTGTTTTTTTTTTTAGAAACCTATTTCCTTAAGAGCATGTAGTTACCATGGAGATGTGTCTGGATGTGCAACGCTGATTAAATGAAGCGATGGTACTAGAGGGGATGCGTGTGTCCTTCTCCACCCGCCTCTCTTAGGATTCCAGTGACAGAAATGCTGGCATCAGAAAGAGACAGGAAAATATTGCCTTACTAATACCAGTGGCAGACTCCTCACATGTCTGTTCACACACTCCCACATTCAAACAGAGAACGATTAATCTTTCTAGTATGCTTTCTCTTTCTCTTTCTCTCTCTCTCTCTCTCACATCCTGATCAATGTGATTTTGTTCTCATGCACTTTGCAGTAGAAGAGTTTCATTAATCATGCTGTCTGTACATATTTTTAAGCAATATTGATGTCTGCTGTTTTTTTCCGTTTGGCAATTTGCCAAAGCGTCTATGTCCTAGATTAGCCTCCTAGTATTTTAAAATCTGCATGCAGTTAAATATAGAGTTATGAAATATAGTGTTAGATGAGAATATGGGGAAGAGGACCATCACTTAAAATGGAGCATCATTTTAGTAGATATAACCTTAGGATGGTGTGGATTGAGCATATTGATAAATTGATAGGGAATTAAAGGGTTAAATGTAAGGGGAGTATGGTGTTTGGTAAGTACCAGGGTTATGGAAAAGTGGCTACAGTTATGTAATATAGTATAGGGCATGCACTGTAGTTATATATGATGCTCTAATCATATAGATATTGCTTGATATAAGGTAGGAAAGTGTTCTGGTTGAATGAGGACATATATTTTTCTGTGATCGTAAGTTACACGGATAAGGGAGTACAGTGTTGGAAGAAGGAATGAAGTTAAGGGAGTGTCTGGTGAATATTAGAGATCAGAATTCGAGAGTATAATGTTTGAGCAAAAGAGGTGTTGTGTGTATTCAGTGTATATGGGACGGGGATAGGAGATGTGGATGAGGTTCTGTGTTTTTCTGTGGATTATGGAATTAGATATGGGAGAACAGTGTGTGTTCAGCGAATATAATGGATTAGGATATGAGAACAAATCCTTATTAGTGTTCCGTAATTATAATAGATTGTGTAAACGGATGAGGAAAGGAGAGTATAGTGCCTCATGAGGAGAGGGGATCAGAATCAGGAAGTATAGCGCTCACTTGGGTGTGGGTGACTGAGATAAGGACGTATAGAGTACACTGAGTTTAAGGGATCATAAGGTTGTGTAATGTTCGAGTGTAAAGGGTAGATAAAGGCGTATAGTGATTGGTGGATCATAATAATAGTGTTTGGTGAGGATAAAGGAGTACAGTGTTTGGGGGTTTGAGGGTAAGGGAGAGCTTTAGTGTGTGTATAAGGGAGTATAGTGATTGGTGAATATAAGGGATTATGGTAAGGAAGTTGCTTGTTTGTTGAGAAAACAAGTGCACACTGTTTTGGGGTGTATAAAGGATGAGCACAAGGGAGTATAATGTTAAGGTAATATAGTGTTCAGAGATTATAAAGGATTTGTGAAAGAGAGCATAGTGTTCAGTGAGTAAGGGATAAGTCAATATAGTGTTTGAGTGAATATAAGGAAGTGTGTGTGTGGTGTATGTATAGCGAGTGTGATGTGTTGAGTCTATTGATGTTATGTCCAGTGTATCGAATGTATGATTGTGTCAGCATAAATCCTCATCCCAGCCCTTCAGTTCACCTCTCGGATGAAGAAGAGTCCTGAACCTCAGCCCCCTCCCTGCCTGATTCTATTCCCCTTTGTTTCTGCTAAGAGCCAAACACCCGGAGCTCGTTTATGCCTGTCTATCAGATAAAGAGCCAGATAATTAGTCAGTTTGTATTCTGTGGCTTGGGTAGCTTGCTAATGATATTGGTGATGTACAATGTCCCACTTTCGATCATGACTTCAAAATTAATTCCAAAGAAATTATACCCAATAGGTTAGTAAATTATTAAACATGTACTGCAATAAAGTAAAAGCATAAATGTTCTCTTGTGATGTATTAATTGCCCACTGTACATTACACACATTATGGAAATAGATTTGTATTGTTGATGCGCTGGGGTGTGGCAGAAATATCACTAGGGTATTTGTGCACAACAAGACATTCTGTCTGTGTATCCATTCATCCCCACATCCATTTATATTTCTGTCTATCCCACCCACCCATCTATCCATCCATCCATTCATTTGTCCATCCATCTAATTGTCTGTCTCTCTGTCCGTCCGTCTGTCTGTCCATCCATCCGCCCATCTATCTTTCCTTCTGTCTGTCTGTCTATCTATCTATCTATCTATCTATCTATCTATCTATCTATCTATCTATCTATCTATCTATCGAACTAAGGAACTACATATTGCTGATGTTCAGGTGTCACAGTATCGGTGTCTGCAGTATAGTGTATGTTCAGATGTGTTGCACCAATATCCAATTAAATCATCTCTTCTCAATCTCTAAACTGTGGGAGTTCCCAGCGGTAGAAATGAGCAGGCACCAAAAATAACTTGTACTTTTAGAGGTGTTCATGCATGTGTGATCCTGTGGGACATTTTGTATTTATATCATCTAATCTCGCATCATTATGTGGGCAATAAGTTGTTCTGGTGATTCTGGCATTTTATGTTTCATTAGACATTTCATCGATTCTGTTTCAGCCCTATTGTCATGACAACTGTCTAATTTACATTCAAGTGTGACCTAATTTGTTTGCTCTGTTGTGTTAAGATTTAAACCAGTTTTTGTTAGCATGGGGTTGAAGTAGACTGGATGTCTGTCTGTATTTCTATAGATATTTTTTTATCAATCTCCTGACCTTCTCACCTACCTATCTACCCGTCCATCCTTCCATTCATCTGTTATCCCTCACCCATCCATTCCATCCTGGCTGTGTCTGTCTTTCTTTATCAAAAAGGCTAGTCTGAAGAAAAGAAAAAGAACAATCAAGTGAGTAAAATACAATTTTGCATTTGCACTAAAAGGGGGGGGTCTCTGCAGGCAGTAACGATTTACACTTCCACTCGTATCAGCTGCTGCTTTCATTTCGACCAAGAAAAAAATTAAGCTGCATCTGAGGGGAAATAACGGCCAAATTATTTCTCACAATTCTTCCCTACTATTAACAAACCATCCACTATTGCATCCTCTCTAGTCGACTGAATGCCAGACTATTCTCATTGTTTCTTCTCATCAGATACTCAGATCTAAATCCAGAGCTAATAAGAGGCTCAGTCAATTTCAGTATTGGCTGTAAGGACAGGAGTTATGGCTTTGCTAGGTCCTAGCTGGTCATTTGTGGTGTGTGTGTGGGTGTTTGAGACTGGATTTGCATGGTAAAACAATACGAGTTGCCACATTAGAGTCTGAATAGACATGAAATTTGGTTTATCTCGATGCACAAATCGAAAAAGAAAAAACATTTTCCAACAGGTTTGTGTAGCTGAAACACGTGTGTGAGATTGCTTTATTCGTTGGTCAGGGTTGTGGTAATGAGGGGAAAAAAAAAAAAAGAAACCCTTAGCAGGTGCACAGAGATATCATTATCACCCAGTCATGGAGATCATGGAGCTCAGTAATTTACTGGATGATTAGATAAATGGCTAGCCTGAAACATGTGTGTTGCATCCACTGTTTATTTCCTCTGTTTGTTCATTGGCCAGATTTCCACATCACTTGAGCGCTCAGTCCTCACCCAGCTGTGTTCTCACCTGCCTAAATAAACCACACCAAAGTAGAGAAGTCTCCAAGGTACAATTCAACCCGAGTAAACGCCGCATATCTCAAATCACCTTCAGTGTACAGGAAAGGCGCTGAGTCCAGTTCTGCTGAAATCCACTGTGCATCAGCTCTCTCTGCGAATGGAGAGGAACTCACTTTTTTTTAAATCATAGCTCATTGTGTGTGTGTGTGAGAGAGAGAGAGTGTGTGTGTGTGTGTGTGTGTGAGAGAGAGAGAGGGAGAGAGACAGAGAGGAGAAAGCAGGAATATCCTTGTGTTTCGCCTCTGCTCAGCTATGTAGGCCATTCCTAATTAGCACTGTAGGATTCACTCACAAACGGAACAAAAGCGGAACAATTCAGGAAGAACCGTGAACAAAAAATAACAACCATGTCAGTTATAATGCTCAGGGTTTACAGATCTTGCTGTCAGCGTCTGAAAGCCTCTTTGCCTCTCTGAAATGTTCCGTCACCTTTTTGTATGCAGTGTTATTGCCAGAAATACAGCAGAGACGAGGCGCAGATGAGCGCTGTGGGGGTGTTGGATAAAGGAACAAAGTTGATGAAGTATTAAGAGAATGGGAGATGCTGCATTGCTAAAGTTTAACCTTGAATGTAACAATGTTTATGGAGCTACACTAGACAGACTTTAGTTTACTTTTCCACTATACTCTGCTTCGCTATAGCACGCCTATTCATCCACAGATCCACCTCCGTCTGTCTGTCTGCATATCTGTTCATCCCCAGATCCATCTATATTTCTTTCCATCCTGCCTGTCTGTCTGTATCTATCTATCTGTCTGTCTGTCTGTCTGTTTGTCTGTCTGTCTGATTGTTTGTCTGTTTATCTATCTATCTCTCTCTCTCTCTCTCTCTCTCTATCTGTCTGTCTGTCTGTCTGTCTGTCTGTATATCTATCTATCTATCTATCTATCTATCTATCTATCTATCTATCTATCTATCTATCTATCTATCTACCTGTCTGTCTGTCTGTCTGTCTGTCTGTCTATCTCTCTCTCTATCTGTCTGCCTGCCTGCCTTCCCGCCCACCCATTCATCCCAACATTCATCTATATTTCTGTCTGTCTATCTACAAAATGCCTATAACCTCTATGTGTTAAAGATGGAGATTGTTCTCTTTATTGGACATGGTAGTAATATACAATCACTTGCTCAAGCGTGGTTCTGTGTGTCACAGCGGAGACATGTGGTGATAAGGTGCCTTTATTCCCACTATTCATAATAGCGTAGCGATTATTGTTGTAATTCTCAGCTTCATTTCTGATTTTCATGCTGCTTCAATGTGCTGATTGGTCTCCTGTTAATAGCATGTAATATCAGCACCTTCAATAGCTGCAGCACTTTAATATTTGAGAAAGAACAGTTTTTTTTTTTTATTGCAGGCCCATAGGGCGCCGCCTCCCGCATTATTAATTAAACCCAATTGAAGGCATGTTCGCCTTCTCCTCACCTTTTCTTCTCCTTCTCCTTTGCTTTAGGCGTCTTTTACTGTCAAATGCTCTTATTAGGCTTGGGCATGTATTCCTTCTGACAGAAAAAAAAAAAAAACCATGAAGTCTGTTATTTACAGAAGAAGTGAAGCAGCGGTTGCCATGGGCATTTTCTTTCCTTCGCTCATTAGTCGCCTCACTGAAATAGTATGTGGAGATAATTGCTGAAAAGTTATATAAACCTGGTGTGGTGTTTGCCGCATTTGTTTGTCTCACATTATTACCATCGCTTTACTGTCCCAGGCACATTTAAGTCCTGTGTCCACTGAGCACTGCCGATGAAAGTACAGCATTATTGCTGTTCCGAGACACAAAAATCAAATAGTCATTACGTTCGGATGAGTGAGTCTGATGCTCAGGAAAACTTTGGGCGAGAATGTGTCATGGACCTTTAAAGATTTGTTGTTGCTGGGGTCATCGTGTACTGTTCAGATTGATGAGCGTTGGACTGGATTGTGTTCTTGATGGACAGTGCTTTTTGTAGTAGCTTATTGCTTGTAGCAGCACTTTCAGTGCAAGACATTCTTCTGCCTCTTAATGAGCCTCCTTTCTCTTTTTTTCCTCTCTCTCTCTCTCTCTCTCTCTCTCTCGACCTGTTTCTTTTCCTCAGGGCAGTTTTGTGGCGAGTATGACGGCCACACTCCGACAGATGGACGACTACCACTACGCTCACCTCATCAACACCTTCGGCAAGATGAGGACCGATGTGGTGGTGAGTGTCGTTTGCTTTCTATGCAGAGACTCGATACTTGACAACTAAAACTTCAGCTCCATAGGATGCTAACGATTGTAGTTTTTGCTGTGCATCCAACACAGTTGGCTCTAATTTCTGATTAGTTTCTGATTAAAAGTATCTTGGCTGTTCATTTGAGAACATCAGTGCGAAGAAGAGAGTCCAGCTACGTTTTCAATGGCATTTTTCTTCTGTTCAGCTGTACGTTCTTTCTCAACCTTGGCCCGTCTCCTGTGGATTGCAACACCGGAATGAAATTGTATAGCAGACCATTTAAATGAGTTCAAGCTGCTTTATTTAAACAGCTTCACAGTGGTGTGAAACTGCTAGCTCGTCGAATTTGTCCTGAATTACGTATAATAGTGGAGCAAAACAGTATGCCGAGATTTTATTTATACAATCGATTTAACTATTTGTTTAATGGTGAGGTAGAAAATAGGATTCAGAGACTTTTTTCCTTTTAATATACTTCCATTGCATATACATTTATGCCGTTTGGCAGATGCTCTTTTCTAGGGGGCATCTCATGTATTCAACTGAGCAGTTGTGGGTTAGAGGCCTTGCTCAATGCATTTGAACTTACCGCCTTCCAGACAGTTAGTCCAACATCTTAACCCCTGAGCTACCACTGCTTGTAATAGCTACATCAAAAAATTTCCTTTGTACTATATATTATGTTTAGAAAAATGTTTAGAATGTATTATTTATTTATTTATGCATAATGGACAGATGCTGAACGCTCTGAAAGCAGCAGGATCAACATTTATACAGAGTATAATTAGCAACAAACTACACCGCAGTCATCTCTGTTAAATCTCTGCAGTCAGATTCCTCCACATCTACAAACATTTAGACGAAATCTAGAAGGAAAAATTCCACTAATTCAACTGTTTGGGATAAGAAGGTTTGGTGAATCAAATCCCAGGGTAGTGATCAGTCAAAACCGACTGTAGTGTATTGTATAGTACATAACTATAGCAGAAGTATGTGAATAATTATTTCCCACCACTTCACCATATGTTGGACGTGTGTAGTGTGAGCAAAAGTGTGGACTTCAGGCAACAGGATGCCACCATCAGTATGCCTTGTTTTGCTCTAGATATTTGTCACAGCTGTAACAAATCTTGTCCTCTAGGAAACACCTAATATATTGTGTTTGTTTTTTCACTCTTCCTCTGTAGTTCCTTAGGCAGTAAATAAGTGGAGCTTCTTTCTGTGCCAGGAAAATGCAATCTGAAGTCCAAAAGCAAAGAAGCTAGCGAGAGCCACTGCACAGAAATGTTATGGATTACAGCTTTTAAAGGACTTTCAGATCATATGGAATTATTATATTTTAATTCCAGAAATACGCTTAAACAGCACTGTCATAGCCGTCTATATAGATAGCTGAAAGAGAGTTGTCTGATGTGTGAGCGATGCCTTTAGCTGTGTTTTTTTACCCTCACAGATGCAGCAGAATATATAAGGGAAACTATATTTTATTATAGATGATAGAAAATTGAGAAAATGTAATTCATTAACAGCTGTTTAGTATGTTTATGTATAATATCTTAGTTTGTTTATCCAGTCATGTGACTTTATTCTTTTCCACATGTATTTGTGTTTGTCCTTCAGGTAATGTCTTTAAAAGCTCTTATTGAATTTTTATTCTGAATAGACTCAACTGGTCTCTTATCGATTTCCGAACTTCCTGTTTATTTTAAACCGCGAAAGTTGAAGTACCTTTCAGCAAAGAATTAAGCTCACTTTGAAATGAGATGTAAAAAGGTTTCATATCTCTGCACCTCCTGTCCACTGCCTCAGTTTTATATGGTGTAGTGCTTCATTTCTCTCACTCTCCTCCCTCCTTTCCTCCTCCCCCCCCCCCCCCCCCCTTACAGGACTTCTTAATGGAAACATTTATCATGTTCAAAGACCTCATCGGGAAGAACGTCTACCCCACCGACTGGGTCATCATGAACATGATGCAGAACAAGTAAGTGCAGCTTGCGTCCAGCGCCAGGCCTTTCTCTGCGTTTCCTGATTCAGCATCACTGCTCTTGTGTGACTTTTGTTTACAGGGTCAGCAGTCAAAGACTTTTGATTGAAACAATACAGCAAGCCTTCAAATCTCTGATTGTAGTCTCTTCATTGTGAGCACTTTTTGTAAGTGTAAATGCGAAGGGAAACCGTATATAATGAAGCTACAGAACTTCAGAATGGACATATAAAGTAAATATGTAGACGACGTGGAAGCTCACAGGATATGACAGCTGTGAGGATTGAAGGAAAAACTTTTATTAGTGATTATTCCAGGATTGATCCCCCACTTTTTCCTCTCTCTCTCGCTCTCTCTCGCTCTCTCTCGTTGCTTAGAAACAGCTCTCAGAAGTAGGCAACTGTTTTGTGTTCCCCTCCATGCTCGCTCTGAATTTTTTTTTTATTATTTATTTATTTTTCCCGTGGATGCTAATGGCAGGGGCGCTCACGCGGCCTCCGCACCAGCTCTATCAGATGTGCAGTGGCTACACAAACAATGCCATGAATTATAAATACCTCGCATTTTAATCTCCAGCCTTGCTGATCCCCCACGCTGCATGCTCACACACTGTTGTCTTGTTTTGTTTTGTTTTATTAATGTCTCTCTCATTGAGCCGTGCGCTCGTCGAGAGCCGGAAGAACACAGGGGAAGAGGTTCTCATATGCTTTCACTGCTGGGTTTTCAACAAACTCGCGCTTCTCGAAGCCATGCGTGTTGGTTTTGAGTGAACAGCGTGTTGTTTTAGCTTTGTTTGCTTCAGCGGGACATGTTGTGTTTCTCTAATACCAGCGCTCTGCTTCTATAATTAGGCATGTAATCAGTAGCAGAGTAGGGCTGATGTCAGAGGTGCCAAAATCTGTGCTAAGGCAATAGAATTTACCTTTTTTTTAAACTCAGTGCTCCAGCACCTGAAAAAAAAAAAAAAACCTATGCTTTCCTGCTTCCTCAGACGAAGCAGTGGTCAGAACAAACATGAATAATTTTCACCCTGCAGAAAAGCCAGTTCACTGAAGGGGAAAGGACACAGGACGTCAAAGACATTTGTGGTTACTTTCACTTTGCTGACTTCTCAGCCGCCTTCTTTTTTCTGAATAGGGATACCCATACTGTGTGGCTTCTTTTTTTTAGTTTATATCACGAAGACAAAGACCTGATAAATATATATATATCCCTTTTTATGTACTGAGCTCTCTTGTCTTCTCTGTGCTTTATTCCTTTTTGCCTGTCTATACATTATATTTATATGTTATATGCTGTAATGGACTGCAGACTGGACATGCACTTTTTCAATTTTATAATAGTAAGTAGTAGGTAGATAGAAGCTTGTACACTAAATATATATAGATAGATAGATAGATAGATAGATAGATAGATAGATAGATAGATAGATAGATAGATAGATAGATAGATAGATAGATAGATAGATAGATAGATAGATAGATATAGAGATAGATAGATAGATATAGAGATTGTGTGTGTGTATGTATATATGTGTGTATAGATAGATAGATAGATAGATAGATAGATAGATAGATAGATAGATAGATATAGATTTTCCATCAAAGTGGAATTTTGGGCAGCATAAAAAGTACAATAATCGATCAGTTTATGCCATGTTTCATTTCCCCTTCCTTCATGCGTTATTGGAGATGCTTGAGCACGGATGATGACCTCAACATTTGTCACCACCATCATTACCAGCTGGATGTTACAGGCTCAAATAAACATGGCCGGCCTCACTCCTGAGACAAACATTTTCCACCCCCATATCCACCTCCTGCTTTTTGCAGTTTCGGAATAACCGAGTTTCCAATCAAATCCCGATGGATAAAAGCAGAACCTACCTGCCAAATAATGCAGTTTCACTGTGGGGGGAGAAAAAAATGTCTTTGAATATCTGTTTCATATTGTCTTTAAAAGTACTATGAATAATTTTCCTCTCCTTCCTCTTTCAGAGTGATCTCAAGGAGCACTCTGAGCTTTCACGTCACATTACCTTTCACATTTCCTCACTTATTTAATTAAGGAATGGACTTATTTTTATGTCTTTTTTTCACTTATTATTGCATTACACTCTAATGAGAAACTCTGCTTAGTGCATCTCGTATTTCTCAAAGGGTTTAGCCTTCATGTAAAACCTGTGAAGTCAGATATGTGACTTCACACATTACTTCTAGTCTGTATTCATGAGTCAAAGTGACACTTTCGCATGCATATATGCATGCATACAGTTTATAATTCACTTTGACTGATGTTTGCAGGAGGCTTCACCATGCCGTCATTTCTCTCTCTCTCTCTCTCTCTCTCTCTCTCTCTCTCTCTCTCCCTCTCTCTCTCTGAGTCTCTTCAGTCAAGGTCGTCTTCCCTGAAATCACTCTTTCACTACATTTTTATTTTGTTTGGTTCTCTCACATTGCATGATCTCAAGTTTCCTACGTCAACCAAAGAAAATACCAAGGATAAAAATGAACACTCTCTTCATTCCTTGTTATTTTTTGTTCGGTCTGGACGTTTTCCACACAGATAAACATGATTTATTTAAGTAGTAAAAGTTCACATGCTTTACTAATCTAATTAAAACTATTTACTGTGATAGTTTTGATAGGCTAATGGGCCTAAAAATGACTGACTTAATAAAAAAAAAATATAATATACACTCACTCTCCACTTTCATGTTGTTGCAGAATGCAGAAAATTGTGCAGATGCAGCTTAAGAGCTTTAGTTAAAAATCCTATCAAACATCAAAATGTGGAGAAATGATATCTCAGTGATTTTGACTGTGGCATGCTTGTCGGTTCCAGATGGGCTAGAATTTATGTTTTTGAAGCTGCTGATCTCCTGGGATTTTCCAACGCAATTGTCTCTAGGTTTATATCAAATGATGCGATAAACAGTAAACATCCAGTGAGCTGCAGTTTTGTGGGCGGGGGGAAACATGTCCGAGGAAAATGTTCAGACTGGTTCAAGGTGACAGAAAAGCAACTTAAATAACTGCTGGTTACAGCTGCGGTATACAGAAAAGCTTCTCCGAATGTACCCCTCTTAATATCTGTATACAAGTCTGTTTAGAACACATCAACCCTTGAGTCTGAATAATTTGTTGTTGTTCACTTCCATCTGTAGCCTGGAAGCAATTTTTGAGTGACTCCGGAGTAGGAGGAGTCAAAGGTTCAGGCGCAGAACAACGTGGAGATGTTTATCCAGGAATATGTCTTGCTTGAGAAACATGTACCATGACATCCTCTACTTCAGTCATGAGGCATATTTCTGACAATGCTGTGTTTCTCCTCTATTATACCGTCTGTATGCTGCCTGCAGGCTCTTTTCCAGAAGTTTTTCATCTCTGCTTAAAGAATTTAATGCATTTAGTCAGATAGCATCTGATCACTTTGCTGTAAAAGGGAAAATCTTCCATTAGAGACCCACATGTCTAAATGTGTCATTGTGTGGAGGTGATGATGATCGCTAAACAAGTGCACAAGCCTATCTGAAGCACCTGCTAGTGCATCTTCATCACATTATCACCGCCAGGCCACTCTCGGCTCTCGGTGTGAAGACGAGCAGTGAAGGAAAAACTCTATTCTAAGAGCTGTGATTTCTAACAAAGTCATATTAACACCTGGAATTTGTCATTAATCACCCAACTGGGTTTCTCTGCAAGCAACACTTTCAGTCCTAGTCAATGACCTTGCTTTTCAGTCCGTTTCAGAGATGCAACTTAATTTATATATTTTTTCCTTCCACTGCTGAAGGAAAACAGATTATGGCGTCGACTTGGTCTTAATCAGTGCCTGAAATGGACTTCTTTCCCCTCCATCTTCTCTAAGTGGATTGATTCATTGCTGGCAGTCGGGAATGTCCGTTTCCATGTCCATGTCTATTTTTTTTTTTTTCTACCCCCAATTCTTTACGTCAGAGCTAGTGGCTTACATATGAGAGCTTGTAATGAAAGTTGAAGTCCAGCCATTGAAGCGATCAGTAAACATTTATGCGCAACATGAATCTAAAAAAGCAATATCTCTCTTTCTTTGGGAGATTTTCTTTTGTAGTATTGTTACCACTGTAGTTTTATGGTATTGATACTACACAGCCTTTAGGTGAGTGTAAGAAGCTAAAGGTATATTTTTGCTGTACTGTGTTGGAAGGTTTTATATGTTAGTAAAATCAGTTACGTTTTATTTGTATCATGCACAGGAGCAAGCCAGAAACCAGCAAGGAGAGAAACCAGACTCAAAAAAATAACCTTATTCTCTGAGGATAGTATGAGTCCTGGGATAAGCGACACATATATATATATGCGATATATATATATATAGCTGTGAAAAAATGTTAACAGAATTGACTAGCTTCCGTTTGATTTGCAAGTGAGTTTTGACTAAACAGCTGTTCTGTTTTCTCTGCACATATGCTGCAGATGTGATGGATAGAGATTAAGTTGAAAAATGTCTTTTGTATAAAATGGTATTATAACCAGGGTTAATCCGGTTAAGGGTTCGTTCCATATTCTCCGGTGTATATTTACGGTTCGTTCCATTTTCCCCGGGGCATACTTAGTGTTTCTATAGAACCCTACAGAGATCCATAAGAGCCCTTTAACTATGCAAGAGACCTTTTTTTTTTATCTGTTACAGCTCAGTGTGATTTGCATACACCTTCGTGCTGTCAGCAGGGTATTAGACATTGGTAAATGTGCTAGTAGAGGTACTTACTAATGCAAAGCCATGCTCTGTATCTGTATACACTGTATTGCCAAAAGCTTGTGAAGACCTGACCATTTATATGGGTCTTCCCCAAACTTATCATAAATTTCGAAGCAGTTTCCCTTCAATGGAATTCAGAGGCCCGAACGTGTTCCAGCATGGCAGTGCCTCTGTGAGAGCCAGGAATCCATGCTCATCAGCATCAACGCTCTTCTAGCTGATTGAACACAAATCCGCATGGCCACATCCCGAAATCTAGTGGAAAGCCTTTTCCAGAAGAGTTTACAGCAAAGGGGAATAAATCTGGAATGAGATGTTCAACAAACATGGTTGTGATTGGTCAGTTGTTCACATACCTTTGGCCATGTTGTGTATATTGAAGGCTAGAGATATCCATAGCATTTAATTAAGAAATGGGTTATTATTCCGTTATCTTATTAACCTAAACTCTTTACCGAAACCACAGAGGTAGAAATGTTAATGGTGTTCATAATGAATTTTGCTCATAGATGTCTGTGATGAACTTAGTTGGTTCTGTTTAAGCTAGTAGCTTATTTTAAACCGCCACGAATAAATAAATTAATAAACGTAGTCGTTGTTTTTCCACCAAGCTTCATATCTGACTTTATTTATTTTTTTTAAAACCGTGTTCCCTGTGATCACAGTTCTGATTCATACCTCCGTTCTCAATTAGATTACGTATGAACTTTTCTGCCAAGCATTTTTTTTTTCCCCCCTTTGTGTGTGTGTTCGTATTTGCTTAGATAACATTTATTCATTCTGAATAATGTATTCATGTTTGGTTACATCCCTAACATGCTTCTTTAATACAGAGTGACTTTGATTTTATTATCTGTCTTGCTCCGGTCCATGCTGGATGCTGGAAGATGCCGGATGATGCATCATCTGAACGTACTGAATGATGCGCTCAATTTTTAGACCACTTTAATACACGCTCGTCTGGCTGTATCCCAGCCGCGCAGGAGGGATGTATTCTGTTAGCTGGTGACTGCACGCTGGTAGACTGTTACATCACGTGGGGTTTTTTTCCCTTTGTGTGTGTGTGTGTGTGTGTGTGTGCTGCAAGAAGACCAGATCTGTCAGCAGGGCTCTGAGTCATCGTGTCCTGTTCATATTTTTTTAGACCTCCGAATGAAAGCTTGTCTTCCGAGGTGCTAAATTAACTCTGACTCTCTATACATTTTCATCCGCCTGCTTGTATTCAGTCTGCCTGTTTATTCTTGTTCTCGCCTTCAAAACCCAGGTGGTGCGTCCATCTATCCATTCACACACTGCTGCCCCTATCCCCCCCCCCCTTTCTGTCTGTCGTCATCTCTCTGTGTTCTGCTTTGCTCATAATACAGTCCCTGTGATCTGGTCGGAGGATTTGTGTGTGTGTGTGTGTGTGTATTTCTGAGGCTTTGCAGCCTATCCTAAGCACACTTACAGTAGTGTGAGTTGGGGATGTGCTCACATAAGCAGCATGTGTGAAAATGGCCACGACTTGCCTGGAGGCTGATATGACTCTGAGCACTGAAGTCGGTGAATGAACCTTGAATTTGTACTTGGGTTTTCCTCAATGTGTGCATCTTTCCTTACCCTCCTCACTGATTTATTTTTTTTTCCCTCACTGCTTAGTTTGTGCTTCTGAGTGTCTCAGAGAAGGTGAGACTCAGGGGAGATGTGAGGGCCACCCAGAGGTCTCAGCCAGGCCAGCTTTTATCGCCTTGACAACTGCTGCTTATGAGAAGCTATTCGCAGAGAAAATACACACTCCTGGGCTCTGTGTGCTTGTGTGTGTGTGAGAGAGACTAACTTTAATAGCTCATGTACACACTTCTTCCCAAAGCTTGTTTAAGTGTGTTTACAGAGCTTTTGTGAATTCTTTCCAAATCATGTAACAGCAAGTGAAGTTTATGTTCTATCTCCCACTTGGCCTTATTTTAAAGAGTCCATTTTGTGTAACCTTCAGTCATGTATTATTAATGCTTCATTTCCTTGTTGATGGCGTACTATCCCTCGTAAAGTCTCATAGAGGGAGGCGATGTTGTGTCCAGGGATTTATTCTCGTGTCCTCAGCATTTTCTGCCGCTTATGAAACTTTCATATCCATCACATTTCTCGCCATTATTGCTCATGGGAGTGACCTTTCTCCAAAGCAAGGCCGTGCTGTACAAAAACGGGGTGATTTCATTTGCACACGTTGACATTTCTCTATATAACTGGCTGCCAGGTAATGCAGGGTTATTGTACTCCTGAGTGCCATGGATCCTGCGGTAGGTAGTGTGTGTCTGTGTCTGTACACACTCACATTTGTGGCCTATAATACAGCGCTAGCCACAAAGACCTGTGTGCTTTTTTTAAGCTTAGAAGTGATGCCCTCTGACATGCCTCGTGCCTCGAGAGATGCACTATTAGGATATGTTTTGTTTTGTTTCTTTTCTTTTCATTCTTTCCAAGTGACTTCATACATATGTGGATGTTTTTTGAAAACAGAGTTTTCATTATTAAGAATATTTCTGTTCAGTCAGCCTTTTGGTCTTCTCCAAAACACACAAGTAATTTAAAAAATGCTCATGTGAGCACTCCAGCAGAGTGACTGTAAGTCATAAACTGTGACATCCAACGCCTCAGAAATAGCTAAAATCTATGTATTGTACTGCATCTTGGCCAAAAAATTCTAAAAAGGAAAATCATTCATACATATGGACTGGCAATGAGGTGAAACTACTGCATAAGGTCACACATGAGTCTTGTCACACATGGACCATTTCCTCTGTCTGCAGAACGGGTTGTACTGGTGGAGCGGTCAGGAGAAGTTTCTCATTCTGGGGAATCTGCACAGTGCTGTAATAATAGAGCAAATAGAAATCAAACTGCAGGCAACGTATTACAGCCCATAAACAGCCTGGCCAGCAGTACTAATAAACACATGCAGAGCTGCAGTGGGCGTGCACAGGTCAAAGATGGGTCATCATCGTTTTTAAAAACTTAGGTTTCACCTCCACACAAACAGTGAAAGAGTTTGAACCTTGGATCAGACAGGGTTCAGAAAAGCCATGTTTTTAATGCCCCAAACATTGTTTCTGGTCAGAGAATAAAACGTTGCAGTTTTATGCAGATGGGGCTTGTTTCCCCAGAATTATAATGTTGGAGGTGAGACGGTCAAGACCAAAGCAATTGCACTGGTTATGGACAGTACTGCTGTTCATCACACTTTGCCCCTACTAATGCATCTGTTTGTAACATCTTTAATATGATGTAACATCATGTTGAATTAATTGTTTTTCTTCATACATAAATTGTTAGTAGCAAGTAGCTTGTTAGCTAAAGGTTAATTAATTATCTTGGTTTACTGCGTCAAATAATTTGTATCCACGGCATATCCGAGCAGTCTTCCCAAGCTCTATAGTGTGAAGACGTTTGTCGAGCTGGCTCTACAGCACAGACACCCTCTGTTGTATAGCCAAGTTCAGAATTTTTCTTGTTAGAGCTTTAAAACTTTGTTATAGGCCTGAAAAATATCTAGTCACACATGCTCAATGTTCATCTATTTTCAGGATACACCACCCTTCCTCTTTTCCGTGCCATTCATCCTATGCATGGTCACAGGCAATATTATCACTGGAAACTCATGGCACAAGGTGCAGGACCTCCTGAATGGGGTGCCACCCATTGCAGGACACAAAGTCCCGTTCACACACTATGTACAATTTAGAGATGCCAGTCAGCCTACAAGGCATGCTTTTGGACTGGGCAGGAAGCCCCCAAAGCTTGGGAAAATCATGTAAACTCTTTAAATACAGATTGTGAATCAATCCTCCAACCCAAGGCAAACATCTGGATAAATGATGCAGATTTCTGCTAGAGCAGCTATGTCACGTTTTGTATTGTTGAGTGAAACGTATACCAGTGTGCTTTATCTTAATGGTGTGATCCAACTCCTGGACTAGTACGCTTACCGTATAGCCTCTTACAGTTGGACATTGGAGTATAATGAAATAATTATAACAGCATTACTTGGCTTCTAACACCTGAAAGAACACGAACATGGATCTTATACTCTAAATAGTGTAGTATTGCGATTTTAAAGAAAAGAACTGGTGTTTTTAGTTCTTCCTGTGGTTTGCCGTGTTTATTACATAGAAATGTATTTTGGACTTTTTTGTATGCCTTAAAACCTGTGCCGCTGTAATCTCCTGTGCTGTTCTCACACAGATGAAAAGGAAGCTTAGTCAAGCCAAAGATATTAATAATAAAAAAGCAGCCATGTCCTATCCCATGACATGGACCAAGGGACAACAATCAGGGGAAATCGAATTTCTCATCCTGACCTGAATTATTGGACTCCATCATGCGAATTCATCTAAGGCTCTTCAGCTGTCACTCGTGCTTGGCCAGTAGTCCTGTTCATTCTCCAAAGAAGCAGCATGCAGCTGCATATATACTCACCCTTAGGTGGATCAGACCTAAGAGAGATCGACGTCCAACTAGCAAATGAAAGATGGCAGAACTGAAGGAATAACCTGGCTTCAGACGAATGTACCAAACTGACTCGTACAGTCAGACTGGATAAGTCAGGGCTAATTAGAGTGAGGAATGTTCTCTGAGATTAGCAGAGGGATTGGAAGACTAGAGGAAGATGCAGTGGATGAGATTACAGCACAGGTCAATGACTTACACTCTCCTCAGTATTGACTCATTAGGAGTACAAACAGATGCGACTGTACCACAGTGACAGCCGCTGACCTGTCTGCCTGTCTCTGTTTTTATCTCACCATGCCATTTTTTTTTTCCCCTTCTTCCTCCCACTTTCTCCATCTTCTTCCCCGTATTTGAATTCATAGACATTTTTATCTCATAAGAATTCAGTATATGAGACACTGCACCACTTTAATTTTAACAGAACTGCGCTAAACCTAGACGGCCATATATGTGATTATGCATCATTCATTTCAACTTGACAAAAATATTTTTTACTTATTGTACATTTGCACTCGTGTTTAATGCATGTGAAATTGCATGAAATACAGACATCACACTAGAAGCATGGGAGTGTTCATAGGTAAAGAGAAAAACATGTCCCCTCTTTTGCCATTCCATATTTTCCTTACCACACTGATGCTGCGGATAAGTGGATTTAAAAATGCGTTTGAGGTTTCGATTGCATCTTCAATTTTACAGCCGTTTCCTGTCAGGCTGTCCGGAGATCACGCCTGTGACGTTTTTACCTCGTGACCAGAAAAGGAATAAATCTATTTCAACGTACATTTTTTTTCGTATCAGCTGTGATTCACTCAGGAGCTTAAGTTCATCCATGTACATATAGTAAAAAAATATATATGTAAATATACATTCAAAATATTTTTATTTATATACGTAGACAATTTTAGTCATTATGACCACCTGCCTGTTGGTCCCCATTTTGCTGCCCAAACAGCCCTGACCCGTTGAGACATGTACTCCGCTAGATCCCTGAAGGTGTTCTGTGGTATCTGGCACTAAGATGTTAGCAGCAGATACTTTAAGTCCTGTAAGGTGCGAAGTGGGGCCTCCATGGATCAAATTTGTTTGTCCAGCACATCCCACAGATGCTCAACTGGATTGAGATCTGGGAAATTTGGAGGCCAGACACTCGTTGTTTGCTTGCCCATTTTTCCTGCTTCTAACACATCAACTTTGAGGACAAAAATATCCCACCCACTAACAGGTGCCATGATGAGGAGATGATCAGTGTTATTTACTTCACCTGTCACTGCTCATAATGTTATGCCTGATCGGTGTGTACATATACACTTTTTGTTTCTTCTGTGGGTTTTTTTTTTATAGTGTCTTTACACTATCGAAGATGTTCATATACATATAACATTAATACAACATACACAAGTATAGCAACTACATTTAGAAAATTAATTGTTGAGACAAAATCCCTTTAATATTCAACCCTATAAGTACTTGCTCTTCAAACCAGCTTTGTGTAATTTTCCAGTTTTAGAATTCACCATAGATATGATGATATTCCCTCCATACACCCTAAAAGTCAATGTGTTCAGAGCTCTGAATATTATCTGTATTAATACCGTTTTAAATGGAAATTCCATAAGCTGTTTTTGCTGCTATCGATTGTTCTCGCTTTAAAAGTGTGCAGATGTTGAATAAAAGCTGGTGAGTGAAACGATCACACAGTTATAAGATCATCAGCATCATTATTGAACAGTTTCTGTCAAACGTCTCCATACATGCCAGACTTGTGTATGCTGGCACCATGACAGTCGAGCCTTCGTCAGTGGATACTCGGGGACGTCCACTTCTCGGTTGGGCCGCCAAAAACTTTCTTTTGTCAGAGGCATTTCTAAAAGTTGTCTGACAAATGTTTCAAACATTTTCGAGGATATTGTGCTAAAAAGTGTTAATTTCTCTTAAGAACCTAGTCTTTTGGTACACGCTGTGCTTTAAATCCATTTCAGCTGCACTACACAGTAGGAAAAGCACCTGTCTCAGGGCTCTGGTTAAATCCCTTCATTCGTGTCTCTGCATTTTAAGAGTGAATCAGCTTACGTTCAGCATTCAGCGTCCTTTTGTATTCAAGCTTAAATGTAAACTTACTGTAAAATCCTTATACGTAAACTCTTAAAAACATATCGGAAGTGTACAGCATTACAAACAGGTTCTACTTCTAAGAGTTCCTCTCAGCGACGATTCAAATAACTCTTTTAAGGTGGAATTTTTTAAGGTGGAACTTTCTTCCTTCAGTGTGAAAGACAGAGCGTATCTAAATCTAGACCTCTTGTTCTTGTTTTTCTGGCATTGTTTATTTTATTCTCCCGAGCCTTTTCTGTGCGTTAGATTTGAATGCGTTCAGCACTCCGAACACCGTCTGCCGCGTGTACACACATTTCACTTCATCCGTCAGTTTCTCTGAACTGTGTTTCTCATTTCTGAATTCTCTTCTTGAATCTCATTAATATTCGCCAACACGTTTTTGCTCGGTATTTCAACTTGCGCCGTTTGATAGCGTGGCACAGGGCGCTTTGAGCTGCGGATTTTTAGACCTAAAATCATGATGAGATGCTTTGCTAATACAAGACACCAGTTTCTGCTTTCGTACAGCTTTCGTAATAATAGTTTTGTCTGGAGGGGAAAAAAAAACATGCTGGGCGAAGCTCACTTTCAAGTGTTATACTGAAGAATTGAACTTGTTCCCATCGAGCCTCCAGCATGACCCGTTATCCCTCAAGTTGCAAGGAAGGCATGCAGGAAGAGTATTTGTTTTGGCACCCAGGTGGTGGAATGATCTACCCCTGATTGTCCATCAGCTGAGTCGCTGTCTGTCTTCAAATATAGACTGATGACCTTCATCTTCAGTAAACAGTGTGGGGGGGAATGAAAAACTTTAAAGTTTGTGTGAGGGTTTTTAGACTCTGTGTTGATATGTTTCTAACAGACTCTACAGAGCATAATGGTATGTGCTAAATAGCTAATTGCTAAATAATGCAAATCTAAGTGCAGGCTTTGGTCGCTGTTTCAGCTATGAGACGATTCGCTGTAAAAATGCTTTTCTGGTAATGTATCTGCTAAGAAGGTGGCTTTTTTTTGTTTTAGACTCTGAAATCACCACCATCTTGATAATCTAGGCTGAAAACCCATTTTTTCTTCTTCATTTTTTTAAACCTTAAAGTATTTGTGTTCATCTGTCAATCATCCGTTCTTCACGCAAACCCCCCGCAGCCTTGCGCTTCCGTTTGCAGCCGTTTCTCCCTCAATTTAACATTCATACGCTGAGCCGCTCCAAGCATTACTTCGCCGTCTGTTTACCATCACACCCCAGCATCCTGCAAATGAGAGCCATGTGTTCCTCCCACCTGCTGCACATCTTTTGGAGATCCTCTAATCCTCTGTCCATGTCCTGAGGAGATGGGTTAATACGTGCCAGAACGTGGCTAAGGCAAGCTGGGTGCTCTACTCTGATTCGAGCCTTGCCAGATGATTTTATAACGTTATGCATATGCACCAGACAGGACTTTGCTTCCAGACAGAGCAGATCCACAAACTGAGGAATAATTTAGTGGCTTGCTGTCTTTTTTTTTTTTTTTTTTTTTTGTACTCCAGGATCAGAACACATGCTGCCCTCCTCCTGTTCCACACTTATTCTTTCTTCTAGCTAAAGTAAATAGAGTTCAGCTCAGGAGAACACTTTCTAATCAAAAAAAAAAAATATAATTGTAATTCACGCTATTTTTAAATGCCGTTTCCAGGTTGTTCTCCATTTGAAGTGTGATCCCGTTGAAGAGTGCAGCAGCGATTAGCCCTTGCTGCAGAGTAAATTGAAAGTGGCGCAGGCTTTAATTATGAACTTACTGCCAATGATAAGAGTAATTACATAGCCGCTTCTCATCTCAGGGACGTAGTCATGTGGAATGGAGTAACAACCTCCGTTCCACTGCGCCGCTTTACACATCCCCTGTGCTTCCTCTATGCCGTTTACTTAAGGCATCAGCATCAGCGGTGCTGCCTGGCCTCCAGATGATCCTTACTACCGCCTCATGATGAGTCTATTTATGCATCCTCAGAGCTTCCTCGGTCTGGACAAATGAGTGCTGACTTGCCAGACAAAGATCCCAATCATCCCTCCTTAGCACCAGCTCAGGGTGAGGCCGTGTCCACATTACGCATCCTGCAGCTCTGTAGCATCTCATTTATACGGCGTGACAAATGCTGAAAGCTCCTGCGAGAAGACAACGGATGTAATGTTTTATTCATTCATTCACTCAGTCATTCATTCACTTAATATTAAGCTATTTATTTATTCCAGCATTTCATATGCACGGTTTTCCTCCGTGTTTGGGAGTGAATTTCAAGCTTTGCTGCACAAAGCGATCATAATTAGAGGCGAAAGATACCTAAATAAACTCATCTTACTTTGAAGAGCATGGCTTTCCTTTGCAGTCTGGTTCATCTAAAGTTTTTTTCTTTTTTCTTTGAGTCGTATCAGGAAGTTTTTTCTTGCCACTGTCACATCGGGTTAGCTTATTAGTGATTTAAATATAAATCCATATTTCGTTAAAGCTGCTTTCTGTTGTCTATTGTGTTTAGAGTAAAAAAAAATAGTATTTTGAAGAATTTTTTAAAAACTTTTTTCACAAAACTTTACATCCTCTGAAAAATGTTTCCGGATTTTGACTCTTTTTAATGGCACTGGTGATCAATTTCAATACATATCAATAAAGAGTGCCAATATTTATGGGGGTTGCTGTATTCCAAGGCCATCAATGGTTCATTATAAAGAAGAAGAAGAACTGAGGGCACGAAGCCTCATTATCGCCACACATACATTACAGCATGGTGGAATTCCTTTCTTCACTTATCCCAGCTGAGGAAGTTGGGGGTCAGAATGCAGGGGCAGCTATGATACAGCACCCCTGGAGCAGGGAGGGTTAAGGGACTTGTTCAACTGCACAACAGTAGAGCTTAGTGGTGCTGGGGCTTGAACCCTGATCCACTTAACAGCCAGCGAAGATCATTTAATTCTGTTAATAGGAAAAGGAAGGTGATGGACATTGACCCAGCGTACACCAAAAATCACATCACAACTGATACCCCAGCAGGAATAGAGAGCAATGTTTAGGACAAGTACTGTTTGATCATTTCCGCTCAAGTCTTCTTATTATATTTTAAAAGCATCTCCATTTCTGGCTTAGTGTTCGCCCATTCATTCCCTCCAAAGCTTTTTTGGCACATTTTCTTTTTAACTTTCTCTTTATCTCTTTCACACCACCCCATACTTTTTTGCATAAGTTCCTGACCTTTGTCATCTCATACAGCATTGCTGGACTCAGTGGTGCATCTTTTTAGATCGTTCTCTGTTAAAGGTCGACTTTTATGTGCTAGAGAGTTCAGTGTCTTCGATTCTCAGTGGTGCTGTACCTATAGTTGTTTTTGTGGCAGGAGAGAAAAACAGGAAGAGAGAAGAAATGAAAATGAAAAGAGAATGGGAGAGAAAACCTCATAAGTCTCCATGACAGAAACCTAGAAAGCAAAGTCAACTGAAAGCATAAAAAGGTCAAGGAAGAACTTCAGCTGGAAATAAAAGTACTCTCTTGGGCTGCTGTCTATTAAAGGACATTTTGAGATTAATATCTTCACTATACCTTAAAAAATGTTAAGTGTATATTTGCTGCTTTTAAACATCTAATGATAGCATCATCCCTACATGATATTAAACTGCCACAGTATCCAGCCATTTCCTTGCATTAGCAGAACTGCTGGCCTTTTACATAGTGTGTGTAGGAGCTCAGTAAAAATATCAGAGAGCTCTAGTGTGAGCAATCTCTCAAAAATAAACCAGAAGAGCAATCTCTTTCTCCCCAATAAAATGTTGACTTGTTAATCTCAACTGACCTGTGTAAGTGTTTCAAACCCTCTGTTATTGACCAACACTCCCTTTAAACCCTGCGTTCTTGCACTTGTACCAAAAAAAAGTGTATTATGTTGTTAGCAGTGGCGGGCCATGCATTTTACACCTAGGCCTTGTCCTTCCTGAATGAATCCACCTCTATACCATCATTATGATGCTACAATAGATACTAATCAACCATTAAATATAAAAATTAGGCTACAGTATTCCACACCTCACATGGAATAGTCAATTTTATTACAGTCCACCTTGAAAAAGCATTTGTAAGGACGTCTGCGACCAAATCGATTTCTTCTCCTCTGTCAGCCTGTGTGAGTTAAAAGATATATATATTTTATTTAGTTGTGCGGTTTGCTGCCTCTGACTACTCCAATTATCCAATCAAAGGACTGGAAATTGCTGACGTAATCGTATGCCTGCTAGATGGCCCCAGTGATGCCAACTCGAAATCTGATTGGTTAAGGTAACAATTTCATTGTCACTTATTTTAAGCTTCGGGTGCCTGCACTATTGATTCTGAAGGCCTTAAGGCAGATTTCTTTCACCCTGGCAACACATGATGTCAGCCACTAGCTGAAATATGATTGGATAAATACTCTTATCATAAATATACACTACTGGAAGCAGCACCACCAAGAGAAAAGCTATGAAATGTAGAGAATAGACTATTGGGAATAATTTAATACACATTCATGGAAAAATGTATTAAAATGCAAGTCAGTGATTCTGATCACTGCTGTTTAGACCAACAGAGAAGGCCTTGCTGGCCCTGACGGTCCGCCACTGGTTCTTAGCAGCTTTTTAATTGATTAACAGATTTCTTTTTTCACTCTTGATGGTTTGCTGCAGATTTAACCAGGGATGTATGTATTATAAGACTCTTACACACCCTTAAATTTATCTTCTAGTGTCTTTTTGTCATGAATTACTATATCATATGGAGTCAAAGACTCTGTATATTCTCTCTTTTGTTTAATTAGGGTTCTGAAACTGGTGGCTGCTGGTAGCTATGAAAATTATACGACAACACTGAGAACCAAGCTATTAAGTAAGGAATAACATGCGATAGACTGCGTGGTTATAAAAAATAAATAAATAAAAATCCGTCCATCCATGGAGTGGTATGATGAGGTTCAATGTTTACAAAGTGTAATTTATTAATTAGTGACGCATGGCACATTTTAAACAGTTTATAGATTTAATGTTGTGGAACATCTAAGAGATGAGTTTGTGTTAGATTATAGACAGATGTTTTCTCAGCAGCGTCTCTCTGTGTTTCCGGGAAATAGAAAAAAAAAAAAAAGTCATTTTGTAGAGAAACCAGGAAATTCTGTTTTTGCAAAGCACCATGACTGTTAGATAGCATTTGCATTTGATAATCATCTAATTAATGTTGAATAAATATCTAGTGTAAAAATCACCACCACATCAAAGATTATACGGCTTTCTTTGTTAAATGACACATTAATTAATTCATTTATTTAATTTATATTTTTCTTCATTTTATTTTGTTTTTATATTTTTTAAATGTTTTTATTTATTTGTTTATTTTATCTGCCATGCTAGTCTAATAAAAGCTCAAAGGTTATACAGCTTTCTTTGTTAAACAACAAATTAATACATTTATTTATTTAATCATTTATTAAATTTTTATTTATTTATTTTATTTAGTTTTTATATTTTTAAAATGTTTTTATTTATTTGTTCATCTGCCATGCTAGTCTAATAAAAGCGTGAAGATTATACAACTTATAAGTTATATTATATATAACTTTCTTTGTTTAGCAACAAATTAATACATTTATTTATTTATTTATTTTGTTTTTATATTTTTAAAATGTTTTTATTTATTTATTTATTTTATCCGCCATGCCAGTCTATTAAAAGGTCATTGATATATAAACCTGTTATTCATGTTTCAGCCGGAAGTACTTTCCGAGTTGTGAGGGTCTACACTGTACTCCCTTTCTGACCAGTTTGATTTGAGAACTCGGCTGTGGTGTGTTTTTTAAGGTGTGTAATTTTCCATTATCTGCTATAACTACAGTTAAACAAAAGGAGAGCTGTGTAGTTATAAGAGTGAGGAATGTCTGGACCTGATGATGAGTTTTAAAGATATTTTGAACTACATTGTTTTAGAGGAGTGATGTTTACAGCTGGTACAGGTGCAGTGTATCGTTGTTGAACAAAACTGCACAACACTTACATTTTAGTTCAGATGTGAGGACTGATTAAAGAACATTACACATTTAGTGTAATTCATTAATCTAACTGCTGGAGATATAAAAGTTTGGCCTTCCTCAGCCTCTTGGATTTCAGCCTCGGTTTTGTGAAGGTGAGCAAAGCATGTTGAGCAACTAATGCTGTTTTAGTTAGGTTTTAACTCAAAAATAAACATTCTAGAGTTGGTTGCATTGAACGTTTTGACTTTGGTTTATCTTGTGCACATGATCAAGATAGCAATATGCTAATGTATCATGATCCTTACCGCTGAAGGCACTCAGCATCGCTGATGTGCCGAAAGACTCCCATTAGCATTAAAGCTAAATGTGAAAATAAATATGGAAACGCTCCAAGCCTGAAGATCTGCTTTAGTGCCGTTCTGTGTGCGGATTTATATTTTTATTCACGGACATCATTCTTCCGGTTGATTCTGTTTGTCAGGGTCGAAATAGAGAACCGTTCGGTTATAAAAACACAGATTAGCCGTCCTAAATTTAGATAAATCTTAGGCTTTCCTGTCCATTTAAGATTTCACTGTGCATGGCAGCTGGATGTCTTCCACAGCCACAGGATCCTTTCAAAATGATTTGAAAAGCTTAAATCTCAGGACTGCCTATGAAGCAAGGTGCGAGGATTAGCATGGTTCTGAATATAAGCCTGAGCGTAAAATGGTAACAGGATTCGGCTCCTCTGAGTCTGTAATGGGTTTAGTGGGTTTATTTTATGTAGGGTTTGCTTCCTAGTGGTAGTAGGGGGTGGGAAATATGACAAAAATATCACTTACCGCAAAAATAGGATTGCAAACAATTTCCTAGTAATGCATAAGGGCTTAAAAAAAAGTTTCACGTTAAGGTTTAAATAGAATTTGTTTTCTCGACATAAATTCATAGATTCCCAGTTCTTCTCGTTCCAGTAACATTGCCGTACTTTTCTCGACGTCATTGATTGCAGTGTCACACTCTGCATTCCTGCCATGTGCCCAGAGTCAAGAGGCCTGATCAGCTTCGAGCTCATGCATCACAAACATCCTCTAATTTAGCTAATCAAAGACGTAATTAACATTTTATCTGTTGAAGCAGGTGGGGCTGCACTTTGCCAATAATTGACTAGCTGAGACCAAATTTGGGGAACATTGCCAACGACATTAAGGAGTGATTTTTAATTTGGGTCTCCTTCAGTTAAACAGTTTACCTTTCGGATGCAGCGAGACTCCTTATACGAAGTGTCCCTCGATGCAGCTGACGGTCTGTTTTCCACAGTTCAGCCCCCAATCGGGTTAAGACCCTGTTCAAATCTGGTATAAAAATCCGTCTCGGGTGATATGATCACAAGAGGACAGCCGAGACAAGTAGTTGTTTACACCTTGTGACTACCTGTGATCCGATTTTGTGACTGGGACTAATAAGCAGTCCCTTATTGTCTGTAGACCTCTCTAGTAACATTCTATATAACGTAAAGTAAATAGTCTACTGGAAGATACTGTTTACTTCCTGGAACTCAAAGCAGAAAAAACATTTTTTTTTCCCTCCATTACATATAATTGTCTTCATGTAGCTTTTCACAGTAATGCTAGATTTTCCTAGCTGCTAGATTAGCATTATATTTCTAATGTTCACTCTGTCTGCAGAAGTACTCAGTTGTATTCTTCTTCTTATTATATACTCACATGTTTAATGTGATTCTGTGTAATGAGTAATGCATTACCTGTGTAGTTTTGTCTTGCAGTTGTGGCTTTTATATTTTAGGATTTATATTTTAAGTAGCTCTGTTGTGTTTTATGTAGCACCAGGGTCCTGGAGGAATGTTGTTTCCTTTCACTATGTACTGCTTCAGCTATATACGCTTGAAATGACAATAAAAACGCCTTTACTTGAAGTAACAGTAACATTACTTGAAAGTTGTTGAGTTTACTCTGGGTGTCGAGGAAAGCCCAGGACATATTATAGTTCAGATTACTTTGCATTGCTTTGTGGCCTTTTTCATCCCAGACTACTAGTTTTCAAGCAGTTTGATTTATCAGATGTGTTGGTTTTGAGGCATCAGATTCACCAGTTTTTGAGTCAATTGTTTTGAGTAATTTGAGTCATCACATGATGCAATCTTGGCTGTGCCCTGATCATATCTGGCTGATTTGTGTCAGTAGTTTGTGCAATTTGAAGCATTGGATCAGGTCATTTATTTCATCAGATCAAGTGATTTGAATCTTCAGGTGGAATGGTTTGTCACTGTTGAGTCTTCAGATGGTTTGGATCAGGTGATTCGATTCATCTTAAGAAGGTTTTAGGTGGTTTGATCCATCTGCAGGTGGTTTGATTCATCTGATTGGGTGATTTGAATTGTGTAATTGAATCAAGTGATTTGATTCATCTGATTGGGTGATTTGAATTGTGTAATTCGAATCAAGTGATTTGATTCATCTGATTGGGTGAACTGTTTCATCTAATTGGGTGAATTGAATTGTGTGAGTGGATCAGGTGATTTGATTTATCTGATTGGGTTGTTTGATTCATTTGATTGGGTGTTTTGATTCATCTGATTGGGTTGTTTGATTCATTTGATTGGGTGCTTTGATTCATCAGACTGGGAGAATCGAATTGTGTGATTGGATCAGTTGATTCAAGTCATCAAATCAGAAAAATTTTCAGTTATCTGTCAGGCGATTTGATACAGAGGGTTGTGGATGAGGTGTTTTGGATCATCAGATCAGTTCTCCAAGACCCATTTGACCGTATCCACATCTGGGCCAGTTATTTTGGGATCACCCAAGAATATGAACAGAGTCCTAAAGCACAGTGACTATGCCCTGATTGGACGGAAATTTCTTGCTTATATTTTAGCCTTTTAGGTTAAATTACACATGGAGATCACATGGAAGTAATTGCATATTTCTCTGTG
Organism: Hemibagrus wyckioides; assembly: GCF_019097595.1. NCBI lineage: Eukaryota > Metazoa > Chordata > Actinopteri > Siluriformes > Bagridae > Hemibagrus > Hemibagrus wyckioides. The sequence continues at coordinate 7,724,934 of NC_080722.1, forward strand.
CAGTGTCTCAGCACCCTCAGCTAGATCCTCACTACAGCATGTTCATATTTTGTCCAGGGCCGAGTAAACACGGCTTGAGATATCTCCATGACACGGACGGAGGAAAAGGCCATCAGCGCTATCAGGATGTTTTTAAATACTTGGGTTTCGGCTTGAGTGGATAAACCCAAGCACTCAGAATTTAAATGGAAAAGTAATCGTTTAGTGCTGAATTAAGAAAACACTGTTTTATTTATGCGTTCATTTATTTTTAACACACAGGAACACCCATGTAGACGTTGTTATTGATGTCTGGCTGAAAGGAGAGCACATTTCTGTCTCGTCTTTGCTCTGACCGCAGATGATCTTGACATGTTTGTACTGACCCATACACAATCCTGTTTCCTCCTACCTACTAAAAGCTTCCTACCACTTAATTTATTAACATTTTATTACATAACATCAAAGTAGATTACTGTCACTGTCTGCCTATTAGAGTTCACTGCAGGCTGTTTCCCTCTCACTATATTTCCTTCTGTTTTTTCCTTTTTCTCAGTAAAAAAAAAAAATCTTTTAAGTATAATGGTATAAGCAGATTGAAGGTCAGCTTCTGATTAATGGAAAGCCTTCAGTTCGTCTCTGTTCGGTCTTTCTTTGACCCATTTGCTTTGCATTTCTTTGGGGGAAAAAACACTAATTAGCAGTTTATTTATCAAGGTTAATAATTTTTTGATTCTAATTAAATGTTCTTCCAAAACGGACACCGCCCATGTAAACAATTTTTCTCGAATACGCTAAATGTTGGTGTCAACTTCGGAGGCAGATTCGCATGTTGAAATGTTTTTGCAAACACACAGTCTTTAAATTCTGTATTTATTATAATTAGGCAATTTTGAGTAACAGTTTATTTGGCAGGAAAATTGTTTATCACACTATAAATAAAAGATTCATAGCTTATCATTAAAAATGACTGTGTTTTATAGTGCACTGGTACTTCAGATCATTCAGGCTGCTAGCTGGGATGCTTTCAGTTTCCACTGATTTCCAAGGCGAGTGCTTTTGCTGCAAGAAGTAAGAGCATGCTAACTAGCTAGCACTATTGGAGAACGTTACAGTACAGCGCAAACATTTACCTCCCCTTTTAGACAGCATGATGTATGGCAAGTAGTTTATATAAAGATATTTCATGTGGTAGATTTTGCAATTCTGGTAGTCTTTATATTATTACCAGAAATGCTTCAGTTCTAACAAAAATAATAGAGGCAGCATTCCAAATCTCTGTCTATAAGCTTAACTGCATTGTACCTGAGGATCTTGTCTTGGTTTTGGAAAGAAATTGTTATAGGCTTCAGTAACGAAGTAGTCCAAATGTTTCAAGCTCTTTTAGTTTTAATGAAGAGCCTTTGATGCTATTTTGAACTTCATGGTTTCCATTGGGTTTTTTTGAATAGTTCAAGGCTAAAATGATTCAGTTTGGAACCCCTATAAGAACACTCGGTTGCTGAGTTCTACCTCTAAGGGTTCTCCGCTTATTTTACTCAGTTAAAATGTGTCTTTGAATGTGTTCCTATTAATATTTGAAATAGTCGTTTTATTCAAACTTGAAAATATTTGGACTATTTCAGGTCTCACACTTTAGCCGCACTCGTATTAGAAGGTTTTTTATTTGTATGGGTTTTTTCTCCCCTTATGTCACTCAAGTTACACTACACCGGATGTTATTTGGCTTTCTATTCTTTACTTTACTGCCAGCTACCATGATTTTGCTGGTAGTGGCAGGAAAGTGTGATTATTCCCACAAGCTAGCTTACGGGCCGTGTATTAAACTTCCAAAAAAGACGTCATCACGCTAAAAATAAATTCTGGAGGGAAGCTTTTGTATAAAATGTATTTGTGCAGCGCTTCACTGTCGTCTCCTCGTGTCAGAATGACCCTTTTCATGATTTCTGCAACCTACTTTTACAGGATTCAGCGGTTTGATGTACCTAAATAGAAACGGGGAAAACACTAGTGCTGTCCTGTTTTCTGTAAATCAAGCACTTCCTGCTGGGAGTAAGGGGGAGTAACACACCGTCTGGCTCAGGAAAGTAGGAACGGATATGTGGAAGCAAAAATACATGGCTAATGCTTTATAGTTGAATTCGCTCCTTATGCATGAAGTTACTCTCATCCTTAACTCTCTTTAGCATTCAGTTAAACTCCGCTCAGCTTTTTCACATCGCTAATAGTTGCTTTGTCTTCAATTACCAGAAATCAGCAGCTCTGAATAAAAATGAATGACTTCTAGACGTTATCAGTGTCACACAAGAGTGAGCGCAAAACTTTTTTCTACTCCCATTTTTATGGGTGAGAGACAAGTCAGCGGCGCTTTAATGCATACGAATCACTTTAATGTTGCTTAACTTCAGTTTGTGGATTACATCTACTAAAATTATGACCAGCACCAGAGTAATTGACTACTTTTTAGCGTGGTGTGAAAAAGAGAGAGAGAATTCGGTGCATCTGTTTGTCGTGTCTACATGACTAGCGTACAAGAATGAAAAATAATGGACATGGTACGATCATTAGCAGAGAGATATGTTTGACCCGCTGAACTTTCATCGACTGATGATGCAGATGAAGAAATAGACTTGTGCAGACTCGTGATGCTCCGTGACATGATAGCTGACAATAGTGATGTAGTATAGCCGAGTAATGTGTTAGAGCGATGAGTGTAGTGTATCATTGGAAGAGTCAGTGCAATGAGAGAGAGGGAGAGACATTTTTCAGGTTAGATGTAAGCGAGTGTGTGTCTTGCATGTGTAGTTACAGCCTGAAATTATACAGTCTGTTAGGAATGCTGTGATCATGAAGTGTTCACAGTAATAAGTCAGAACACGGTGTGTCTTTGACGGATGTAGGCTTGGCAGAAATCATTTCTTTACCATTGGCACAGGCAGTAACCTTGTGAGAAGAGGCATAATTTGCTTAAAAGAGGTATGGTTATTCATGCCACGCTGTCAACCTCAGGAAGATAAAGCCTTCTCTATGTCCTTAAATATGAGTGTATGTATCTGTACAGTGATGGCTAGTGGTGATGTTAGACAGAAGGCTGATCTATTGTCTATCAGTAGCTTGACAATAAAACTATTAGAGTTGAGAGATGCTTTATATCACAAGGTCTCATTAAATGGTGTAATAAGAATGCTGTGGAGCAAATTATAACGCACACATTTATTGTATCAAGGCAGCTGCATGGGTATCAAGTCCCTAATACTGGTTTCAACTGAATTCCGCATGTGCCTTTTCACTCCCATCGTATCTGCTTCAAAACTTGAACACATCTAGACTCTGGTCCACTATTCGTGCTCATAAAATCACTTTATTCTGCTTTATTTACATTATATTATTTCTGGTAGTTTTGGTAGTTTGGATTTATACTTCCTAATAAAATGAACGGGATGGACAGTTAATCTATTCATACCTTGTAATATCTTGTGGACCGTTGGATTTTGTGTGTCTGTGGGGTCTGCAAGTCCATCCTTGTATCTGTCTGAGTGGGTGATCATTTAAAGGATTTATAAGAAATGATTACTTTGGATTACTCTCTCTCTTTCTCTCTATCTGTCTGTCTTTCGTTCTATATATCTCTTTCTCTCTCTGACTGTCTTTCTTTGTCACTCTCTTTCTCTCTCTGACTCTCTGCATCATACCAGATTATTTTCCTTTACCAACATGCCTCCATGTTTGGTGTATTAGTTATTTAACACTATCTGTAATGCAGGGTTCCCTGTATTACAGTATTATTGTATATGTTTTTATTTGCACCTTTTATGACGTGATATATCAGTACATGGTTATCAAGTAACTAAGTATAGGTACTGTTTATTACTTAGGTGCATTTATACAAACATCTGATGGAGCTTATATGATGGAGCCTCTTTTTTTTCCCCGTAAAATTACAATCAATTTAATTTTAGAATTTTTCCATTCTTTTGTCTTTCAAACATTCTTATTTGTTTGAACCGAAGTTGTCGTCTTTTCAGCATTAATGCCATATTTTATATTTATCGTGTCTGTTAATGTATGTCAGAATAACTAAACAGCCGCCATCTCTGCGTCGTAATCCAGGTGGAAGATGAAGTTTTCCTGACACCATAAATAATTGAACGCCCCCCCCCATTACAGCAGCACTTGAGCATCTTTGTTTATTTTCGGCAATCTCGTATTCATCCCAATCCTGTCATCCCAGCCTTCACGGCAAATTACGTGGCGATTTTACAGCCTTTCTGCTCTGTTTACATTCTCAAATCCTGTAAACTATTTTTATTCGGCTCCAGTAAAGACAGACGGCGTGGATGACACAGCGGATCGAGGAGGGAACTTATTTACAGCTAAAAGCACAGGCATTAGTGACATGCTCTTTCGTATTGGGGACACAGATCATCTTCATGTGCCCTCAGATAGTGACATCTCCCCCTCGTGTTGTAGTAGCAGAGCTCTGCTTTCTAAGTGGTTGGAGAGAGATGTTTAATAACGGTGCTGGTGTGCAGCGGGGTCAGGAGCGATGAGCGGTTTGAGGGCTGTCGTGACGGAGCTCATCTTTCTGAACTGATTGTGAAGTGTCATCTTCGCACGTAATGATCACTTTAGCCGATCTTAGGTTACAGGTCAGGACTTAAAAAGTGTTCTGTCAAATTTAAGATGAAATCATCAGCGAGAAAAGGTTGTCCCAGGTGTCAGTTGCAGGGTTATTTAGGAACTGAAGATGTGATGCGGTCAAATTTTAATGTGTGGCACTACACATACGCTCTTATCTGTGATTACGTGTATGATATTCATGATGACACCTTAAACAGAGCATCTGCCTTCTGTACCCTCACTACGTCTCATGACACAAGGATATAAATGCACCGCTATCCTAAAGCATAAAACATCTGCATTTCTTTACACGCCTGTGCTTTTTTTATTCATTCTGTTTTTATTTTACACATTAATTATTACATTATTAACATCCAAACAGAACAGCGTACACGCTCCTGCACAGCGCAAAGCCCCTGAGACTGCGTCGGCTTTAATTAAAGTGAATTATATCCAAATGTCGCTATTTGTGCTTTATTACTTACAGCGTCGACGATCGTTTTTCTGAACGAATAACGGATTAGATGTCTGCCTTAAGATGACACCTAATTCATTGTTGTTTTGAAGCGAGTTAGTGAGTCGTTACTATTACTATATTATAATAAACCAATTTTATTACGGATTCCTGAAAGTCAATCCTGATAATGCTTTGTTTTTGAAATGTGCTTACTCTTGAAAGAATTACTAGAAAATGTTTGTCTGGTGTTTTTTTGGGGTCTTTTTCATTATGTGTGGACTAAATAACATTCTGTAGCAATTCTGCCAGAAGAAAATTGCTGTCGGGAAAGAAAAAAAAAAAAAAGAGCAAAAAATGATTGTAATTTTTATGTTGTGAAACTTTTGGAAGTTTGCACACTGATAGTTAGCTGAGTGTTCCTATTGTTTTTAAGCCAACGCTGCTATTGTCATTTTGACCGTATATAAGTGATGCAGTACACAGTGTTCCTCCAGGACCCTGATGCTACATAAAGACACAGAGCGACATAAGACCACACAGAACTAAGGGCTAAAAAGTTAAATTACCGTCACAGATCTGCCATTTCATCCGTCAGCTTGTGACAGCAAAGAATTAGTGTCCATAATGACCTCAGAAACTACACTGACCTAATAGTTCCTCATGGGCCATTGATTGCTGTTGTAGAAAGGACATTAATCAGTTACAGTTACATTATTTACTGTTCAGTGTCACCCAAATGAGGATGAGGTTCCCTTCTGTGCCTGGTTCCTCTCAAGGTTTCTTCCTCGGGGAGTTTTTCCTTGCCACACTCGCCACAGGCTTGCTCATTAGGGATAACATAAGATAAAATAAGGATAAAATAGTTTAATAATTTAATTTAACATTTTATTTTTATTTATAGTTATTTATTTATTTATTTATTTTATTTATTTCCCCCCCCCTCTTCTTTCTCTGTTTATCTTCTTTTGTAAAGCTGCTTTGAGACAATGTCCATTGTAAAAGGCGCTATACAAATAAAAATTTAATTGAATTGAAAATGAACTTATTTACATAAAGTGAATATGGGCAGCCTTGTGCAAACAGTCCAAAAAGTTCAATTTTATTTTTGTGTAGTGCTTTTAACAATGGATATTGTCTCAGAGCAGCTTTACAGAACAAGAAATATAGGACAAGTTCAAGATTAATATTAGACTTATATTTACATTTATTTGTGTTTATCCCTAATGAGCAAGCCTGAGGCGACTGTGACAAGGAAAAACTCCGATAGATCAGGGATGTCCACTCTTACCCAGAAAGGGTCGGTGTGGGTGCAAGTTTTTATCCCAACCAAACAGAAGCCACACATGATTCTACTGAAAGCCAAGATCAGCTGATTAAACAGGTGGTGTCGGATGTAGCTCCTGCTTGATCGCTATAAAAACCTGCACACACACCAGCTCATTGTGGATAAGCTTGGACACACCGGCCTAAGATGGTAAGAGGAAGAAACCTAGAGATGAAGCAGACTCAAAAGATAACCCATCCTCATTTGGGTGACGAGACGGCACTACAGGACAGATACGTAAAATAATGTGCTTCATGTGTTCATAACCAAGATGTTTGACATTTCGCATACATTTCTCTTCCCGTTAACGCCGGAGTTTTTCTGAACTTAAATGTAGACCGCTGTTAGATGTGGATCATGTGATCAGGGGATCGTGTGTCTTGTGAACAGCTGATTTCCTTCATCAGCGCTATCATGAGGTTGGGTTATTTTTCATTTTGTCTAAATGTCTGCGTTTAGGAAATGGTGGAAAAAGCATTCCTATACAGCTGTAATTTGTAGTCCTCCTAATGTTGTCTTAATGTTCTCTTAATGGTTTCCTAATGTTCTTCTGCCAGTGTAGCAGTTAAAGGCTGGTGATTAAGTTTATTGTCTGTGTTTTATGTCCTTTCTTTCTGCAATGCAAACCTTTGTGTGGCTCAGGTCAGAGCACTTTCTCACACAGAGTGCCGAGAGCAGTGGGTTTTTTTTTTTTTTTCTTTCCTTCACCCCCATGTGTTTAACAAGCTGTGTTTATGAACCTCTAGCTAGGAGACAGGCCCTGTAATTACAGGAAATGAGCTAAAACAATGTTTTTGAATACCGTAGACAGGGTTATTACTGCTTGGCTAATGAGCAGAGACTCGTCACCTGCAGCAGTGATCAGCAGCTCGTGGCGTGGTGTCGGATCAGTTAGCAGAAGCTAAACGAGGTCTGTCTCTTATCTTTCAGAGTCTTCCTGCGAGCCATCAATCAATACGCAGCCGTGCTGAACAAGAAGTTCCTGGACCAGACCAACTTTGAGCTTCAGGTGAGTTTTAATTTCAGATAAATGGATTAGAATACAAGGAGAGACTACAATGGAGGGCAGATACACTGCAGCAAATTCTTGATCTCTTCCTCTACCTCTTTCGTAAATAATTGATGCCTTTGCCGTTCTTCATTCCTCAGTTGTGGAATAACTACTTCCACCTAGCTGTGGCCTTCCTCACCCAGGAGTCTTTGCAGCTGGAGAACTTCTCAAGTGACAAACGAGCGAAAATCTTTCAGAAGTGAGTACCGAGTGGGTTTCTTCCATCAGCAAAGCAGCTCATACTTCTTCTGACCAGGACTTGATATGCACCACTGCTGTTTGTATGATACATTCCACATAGATTCATATACACTACGTGTTCACTACCTAGGGTATTGTGGAGCCTACATAGTAGTACACTGTGTTCTCAATGAAAACACTAGTTGAGATTCAGATAAATTTAACTCTGGTTGTGTCATAACACATTTGATTTTTAGATTTAATCATATAATATGTAGATCTTTTTAAAATTGTAAAAATACCACCATAAATTGTAATCAGACTCCTTTTCCTACATCATGCTACACAGGATATAAGATATAAGTTTGGAGACTTTCAGCAAAACCATGGGACTTTAACCATGCAAATGTTTTCTGATTTTGTAAATGATCCTATAATGTACTGGAAGATGTACATGGTGCATATAATATTTCATTTATTTCATGAAAGGAGGTTGGTGTCGTTCACAAATGATTTCACCCGAAACCTTAATGTAAGCAATTTCATACTTGCGTAATTAGAAAAGCCGCATATAGAAGTGACACAGTTTGGCAAACTTCTTATTATAACTGCTGATTGCATTTGCTTGACGGTTTGAAACGTATGAAATGAATTGATGAGCAAAATATTAAGGAGAAAAACACTCTCTCTTAAACTTTGTCTCTTATTAGACACACAGTGAGGTCCATGTGGATAGCACTTAAATATTTATAGAGCCGTTGATCCACACATCAGCTTGGTGTTTTGGCACATCATTAATATAGAAAGTAGGAATTGGTCTCCCATGTGCTTGTGTTGATGTAGACAGATTTTCTCCCAATATAACCAACTGAAATGTGAATTTTTTTTTTTTTTTTTAGAGATTAATCGTGATCAGGCAATTGTTAGTTTTGACTGTATATCAGAATATGTTGCCCAGGCTTGAAAAGTCTGTAGGTGCTAAAGGAGCTGAACACACACACATGGTAAATGAGAAATTGCTTCTTTCACTAGTTATATTTAAGCCTCTGATCTCTCTGACTATGCAGACGGTAGACGGAGCGTCTGTCAGTGCAAAGAGATTTATTGCAAGGCCAGTATTCCTGCAAGTCAAGCAACCGTTTGGCTGTGATACTGATAAGCTTAATTAAATTTTAGTGTCTGTCTTTTCGACACAAAACATTGTCACCAAATTTCCCTTAAAATACTTTTCTTTTTTCTTTACTCCTTAAAATTTACTCATTTGGATGCTGCTTTTATCCCAAGCAACTTGCAGTTGAAATAATTAAACAGTTGAGAGCAAAAGTGATGCTGGGATTTGAGTTGACAACCCTGTGAAAAGCGACTCAGGGCTGTGTCAATGAGAGATGCTACCTTTCTTCAATATTCCTGTCAGGGGATGCTTTGTCCTTTTTCACTCAGCTCCCTCTGTTTGTCTGTGTTACTCAGGTCATGGTGGCCTGCTCAAGCACTGTTTTTTTCTTTTTATCTCTCTTTTTTTTTTGTTCCTTCTGAATATTATCATGCTTTGTATTATAGGTATGCTGTAAAGAAGGGAACCAGCCAAGCTTCAGGTTGTTGCAGCTTCTTATTTGCACATAGAATTTGATAGTTGGTTTAGTTCAAAGCCAGGCATTTTTAAGATCTATAGAAAAATATACAGTATGGACTAAATGCAGAGTAATCACTACCACATGATACCTACCAATTGGAGATGAAGAAGAAGGGGAAAAAAGCTCTTATTTATTTGTGACATATACATTACTGCAGGGTGAAAGTCGTTTCTTCGCATGCCCCAGCTTGTTAGGAAGTTTGGTTCAGAGCACAGGGTGCTCTGAGGTTTAAAGGCCTTGCTCAAGAGCCCAACAGTGGCAGCTGGGCAGTACTTGGGCTTGAACCGCTGACCTTCTGATCAACACCCCAGAGCCCAGGAGTCTCCACTGCCTAGGATAAGGCAAAAGTGTTTCCTCTGAAACAAGTAAAGCAAACCTCTACAACTTTTAAACTGCTGTTCATGATACATAACTGGGTAGTGTAGCACACTCAAAAGACAGCAGTATCCACCACCTTCTGCATACAGGGCCTCACAGATTCCTGTACTTGTTTAGCGTCTCTGTGTTTGTCAGAAGACGGAGGATGCCATTCATCCCACCCAGAGTACACGGTTAATTTTGCTCTCTTGATTACCGGCTGCACAAGTCTGTGACATTGTCTGTATCGAACTCGCTATTTTGTCTTTTATTTTTCTAGCGCACTTCACCTTTTTTGTAGTTGTGTTGATGGAGTTGTGAGCTGCACCAAAGTCATGACATGTCACATAGTACAAAGATGTTGACTGCGAAAAAGGCATCAGTGCGTCAGAGAGAGAGAAGGGTTAGCTGTAGTTTTCCGCTTCTTTAGCAAAATATGAAAAAGAAATGGCTACAGCCTGGTTAGTATGTTTTTCAGTAAAGGTTCTTAGCTGTCCATAAAGCAAGGGAGCGCAATGAAGCTTTTGTTGTCGGTTTTAATTAATCAACCAACATTTTAAATGTTATATAAGGAGGGTTCTCTTTAAATTTTATTGTGTAATGTTATGAAATAAACTGCATTTAAAAAAAATACAGTAAGACCATCTAAAGGTTAAAGGTTACGAGTTGAAAGACCCCGGTAGAAGCCTCCATCCAAAATACCTGAAAAATGTCACTTGTTAGTAGCAGAGAAGCTGAGGAACATCTGTGTCATTTCATTGTTCTGTTACTGAAAAGGACATGATGTGGTGCTTATCTCCGCTAGTCAGCTCATAAAATAACCTTCTGCTAGCTGTCATTTACACAGCTTTGACATCATCTTCCCAGCTATTTCCAGCATTTCTCTCTGATGAGATGGAAAATCATTTAAGATAAAAGTGAACCGACTCACCTGACACAACTGACTCGCGATCTTTGAGTATGTTGTTTACGTCACGTATATATTTTACGATGCTTTTTGTAGAAAGCTACAAAATAGCAGCAAACCTCTCAAATTTAGAAGTGTGTTCTGCGTAATATAATACTTGGGTAACATAATTTTGGTCCTAGAGTGAAGTTTGAGGCACATGGTGGGTCTGTTTTTATGACTTGCAGTGTGTGTGTTATTTTACAACATGTAATCTGCTATTTGTTTTAATTTCCTCATGTGTAGAAGGTTGAGAACCCAGTGACCATGCTGTGCTTTCTACAAACGCAACCAAACATCTTAAGCCTTTAAGTCTTAAGAATATTTATCCCACTTACTAGAATGCTCACCGTTTCTGCGGTATCATGTAGCGTTGCCCTTCACACATACAGTTTCCGGTTAGAACTAAACACTTTCAGCTCAAGGAGACCTAGGCTCGGATCAAGCTCGAGCTGCTGTCCGCTTTTGTGTTAATAAGGCCTTGATATCTCCTGTCCTTGTCACCATAAATTATGCCACTTTGCGAGCTTATTGGCAAAGCAATCAATGGTGGATGCAAATTCAAGAGAGTGCCTCAGGTCCTCTGAAATGTCACTACGTGACGGTGTGGTGATGAGAGGATATTAACAAGAGTGCAGGCCTGGCTCAGATTTATTGAGTGTTCTGGAGGAAGAGTGTTGATCTAGTGTCAGATCCCTTATGTGTGTGTAGCTGTGGTGATTCAGGGTTAAGCTGATTCTGGGATAGATGGTTAGCGGGTGTGGCTTTTGCTTTAGAGGTCTGCTGTCTCTTTTTAATACCTTCATCTCTCTCTTTTGCTGTGCACATATGGGTGGAGTGTCTATAGAAAAAGGTTAAGCAAGGTGGATGTGAAAGCTCCCTTACACAAGCCACCTACGTCTTCGTCTGTATATTTTACACACTTGCTATCCCTCCCTCACTAAATGAACGTCGTTTACAGATATTTTAAGCAAGGATGATATGTTTTTGCCTGAAAGAGCATCTTAAATTAGTATATCTAGACATCATCAGCTGTCATGCTTCCCACACAGGAGCATCTGTTGTCAGATGTATCCAATTATGATCTACATTTTCATCTGTTACTGTAACCAGAAGGGGGAAATTGAGTGGGATTAGATGTGTGATCATGCAGAGAGAATTTGTTCAGTAGCAGGATTTTTGCCCGTATTGTTTTCTACAGCGACAGACACTGAAAGTTTAATTAGTGCAAAGTCATGACTGTCCTCTTTAACTGGACATCTTTTGTGCACAGTGATTAAAAATACGATCTGCTGCTGAACGGGTTGTTTGTAATTAGAAGCCAGTCCAGTGCCACTGATGGTGCAGATCAGGTCCAGCAGTAGAGGGTAGTTTTCTCGGGGTAACTCGTTATGAGTTGAGCCAGGACTTGCACACATCCAGATTCAGACCTACTCACATAAGCGCAATTTTTTTTGCAGGGTATCATTTCATCATATAACATTTGAGAGAATAAAGTCACAATCTACTTATTTTTCCCCCACTCTAAGGCAAGTGCTTGTGTTGAAATGCAGTGCTCTGGATGTTCCACTACGTTTACTCCAGAACAATCTGGCAACATTGCAGCCATAAACAAAATGTAAATTAGTTTGCGCATTCCGAATTGGTCAAATCCATTTAAACAGCTGCATTAAAGCCGCAACTCTTTTAATGAAGTTGACCCAGTGTTTTTTTTTTTTTTTGTCTGAATAATAGGATTTGTTCGATCTCATTTAGAACTTTTCAACTGCTGCAAAGCTTTTTAAGAATTGTCCTGGGGTTCATCAGTTTTCAGAAGCCAAACCATTGCAAAATGTATTAATGAGTTTATTAATGTGCAGCATTAAAAAGTTTGACGTCCCATTTAACTCCAAATTAAATTGCTGGGCAAAGAGTCATCCCTAGCCCATTAATTCCCATTTGTGTTTTTATAAGTATATAACCATGCATCATAACACTGATTATCTCGTTACAATGGCACCTGTCAAGAGGTGGGATATATTAGGCGGCAGTTGAATAGTCAGTTTTCGACATTGACGTGTTGATGGACCTGAGCGACTTTGACAAGTGCCAAATTGTGAAGTTAGACATCTGGGTCAAATCAGCAGGTCTTGTGAGTTGCTCTTGTTTATTTTCCTGTTCTATATTATTCACCGATGCATGAACTCGTGTACCAGAGGTACCGAAAAAAGCTGGCGGTGATTTATTTTAATGTGTTATTGGGATGTTCTTTTGGGCATTCATTCTGTAATGTGTTATTTCATTTGCACCACCCCACCTGAGGCCCTTTGTGTTTGGAGAGCATGCAATCTTCTGAGGCAGAGAAATAATTTAGTCTCTTTGTTCAGCTCCCTGGATGAGGGAGGCCTTGGACAAGGATGAGAACACAAGAGTCTGCTGTGTGCAGCTTTAAAATGCTGAAACGCTTCTGTATGTCTTCCAGGTATCAGGACATGAGGCGCCAGATTGGCTTTGAGATCCGGGACATGTGGTACAACCTGGGTGAGTGTCTTCCTGCAGAATCTACTTAAAACAGAGCAGAGTCTGCGGGAAGACTGTAAATGTCATCTTAGATCTGTGTTATCCGTTATGACACTGTGTTATTTTGAAGCTGAAGGTCACGTACATGATGCCTGGTCACCGAAGTTTTAGTTCTTTAGGCATTTCTTTGAGCACTATACAGATAACGCACCAAATAAATATGATCGTTTTACAGCGGCTCATATTAGCTTAACAGATAAAGAAATATATCATTAACAGTGTTGATTTCAATTTAACTCAAAGTGCTAATTAAGGTTCTTAGCCGACAATGTCTTTTTTTAAAAAAAAAAAAAAAAACCCTTCGTCTTCTGAGGCAATAAAAGTGGCCTTTAAATCAGAAAGCTTTTGAACTTGCAGGTTTATTTTTGCATCTAAATCAGCTGATTAGCCACAGGATTATTCTCAAAAGAGCACTGTCTGTGAATAGTTTATATATGTAGGTGCTAATTGGAGAAGGGGAATGATCGTTAATCATATTCAGAGCTGAGAACATTTTGAGCTCTCTATTTCCAGCTCATTTCTAAAGGAAATCCCACGTCTCATTGCCACCTCTGTCTCTAGGTTTTGTGTGTGCGTGTGTGTGTGTGTCTCTCACTCTCTTTCTCCCTCTGTCACTGGTGGAGTCTCTCTCTCTCTCTCTCTCTCTCTCTCTGGTGGAGTCTGTGTGTCTCTGTTTTTGTGCCTCTCTCTCACTGGTGGAGTCTCTGTGTGTGTCTCTGTTTTTGTGCCTCTCTCTCACTGGTGGAGTCTCTGTGTGTGTCTCTGTTTTTGTGCCTCTCTCTCACTGGTGGAGTCTCTGTGTGTGTCTCTGTTTTTGTGCCTCTCTCTCTGTCTGTCACTGGTGGAGTCTGTGTGTCTCTGTTTTTGTGCCTCTCTGTCTGTCACTGGTGGAGTCTCTGTGTATCTGTTTTTGTCTCTCTCTCTCTCTCTCTCTCTCTCTCTCTGGTGGAGTCTCTCTGTATCTCTGTGTTTGTCTCTCTCTCTCTCTCTCTCTCTCGGTCACTCTCTCTCTCTCGGTCACTGGTGGAGTCTCTGTGTGTCTGTTTTGTGCCTCTCTCTCACTGGGTGGAGTCTCTGTGTCTCTCTCTCTCTCTCTCTCTCTCTCTCTCTCTCACACACACTGGTGGAGTCTCTGTGTGTGTGTCTCTCTCTCTCTCTCTCTCTCACTCTCTCTCACTGGTGGAGTCTCTGTGTGTGTCTCTGGTTTTGTGCCTCTCTCTCTCTCTCACTGGTGGAGTCTGTGTGTCTGTTTTTCTCGCTCTCTCACTCTCGCTCACTGGTGGAGTCTCTGTGTGTCTCTGTTTCTGTGCCTCTCTCTCTCTCTCCCCCCCCCCCTCTCTGTGAGTGTCTGTCTGTCTGTGTGTTTGTTCTAATTAGAGGTTACAGATGTGGGTCTTTTTTTTGTCCCCCTCATTTACCTGTATTTGTATCTCAGGGTAAATAATCACTCAGTGTGCTGAAGACATGACACAAGTAGAACATGTCTCACCTGTTGTTTGACAGTGATGAGATAGACAAGATGTTACAAACTGAAAGAACTTCAGTGTTTTTGCGAGTCGACAAGAGAAACAATAAAACATTAATCAACAAACAAAGACCCAGATAAAGATTCTCGATTTTCAGAAAGTGAAATACAGACAGCACTCGGGCTGATCATTTCTACATGTGTCATGTAGAAAGGTTGATCTGAGCTCTCTAAACATAGTTCTGAGAACATTTGACTTTCCACAGTTTATTAGTCTACCTTATTATTATTATTATTATTATTATTATTATTATTATTATTATTATTATGGTAATTAATGCATTAATCGCCCACATAATGGCAGCCATTTTATTGTACCTTGGGTTCTTTTAAATCTTTGACTTTCAATCATTTGTATTGTTGCCAGGTCCACACAAGATCAGGTTCATCCCTGAGATGGTGGGACCCATTCTGGAGATGACTCTTGTGCCAGAGATCGAACTTCGCAAAGCAACTATTCCCATCTTCTTCGATATGATGCAGTGCGAGTTCCACTTCACGCGAAGTTTCCAAAAAGTCAGTCCTTTACCACAATACTCCATTTCAAATGCAGAGCAAAGTTTATTAGCTGCTTAACCCATCCTTTATCATATCTATTATAGCCTTTTCCATAAAAATAAATAAATAAAATAGTCAGAAATCGCAAGCTTGGTGAGGATCAGTGTGCTCCCGGCTCAGCGATTCGATTACAAATGCATTAGTAAAAGTCTTCATATCCACTGCATATCAAATAGAGCGATGGTAGTATTTTCCTTCTTAGCAAATATAACAATACAGTTTAATAACACAAATGCTATTAGTTTAAATCTAAGAACCGGAATTGTCTGGCGTTTTTGCCAGTTTGAGCTAACACAAATGAAACGGTGTTTTTATCAGTGTCCTGCTGGCTGTTATTTTACGAAAATAAATTGTAACCTTTCCTGCCAAAAGCTGGCATTTAATATCTCGTAATAACTTTGCATACTCTAATGTAAAGCACATAATATTCTATTATTATTCAAAAGCCTTTGGAATAATAGTTTGCCTCAAATGCCCATCACCTCATATACAGTTCACTTCAAATCACATTTGCATGCATTGCATTAGACAAAATTGGATTTCTGGATACAAGTCGGTGCATCATTAGGTGCACGAAGCTTCGTCACGTCAGACATCTTGCGAAGGAAACCTCGCCTCGCCGCACCGTTATGCCGACAGAAACACTTAAAGCAAATGTCCCCGCTGTTCATTTATCACCACTGCTTTCTGTGCTGAATAAATTCAGAATCCTTTACTGATCACTTGCCCTTAGCACACTGTTACCTGCACTGCTTAGCATACACCTACCTGTTCGGTTACTATAACAACCAGTGTGGATATACAAGCCTCTAATTAGAATTTGGTCAAGTTGCGATGCAGGCACTTGGTTTAAAACTTGCTTTGCTCTATGAATAAAGTCTGCGATGCAGCGACGACAGAACATACAGTGAGTTCTACTAGGTGGATTGCACCGGTGTTTCAGTTTGGAGGTGTGTAGTGATGCTTATTCTTTATCGCTGTTAACAGGGAAGCAGGAAGTGAAATTCTGCCTCGCTGTAGAACAGTTTTTTTTCTCCGTATAGCTCCAAAGAGACGGTATTTCACCTGATCTATAATGAGTTTGAGGTTTTACTTTTTTACATCACATATTTTTCAATCCTTCCCCTGGCAGCGCCGCCATTTCAAGTTCATCCTAACACGGAAAGACGATCAGTTCCCGCGCACGGGAAGATCTGTTATGATCTTGAAAGCGTAGTGCTGTTCGCTCTAAACGCTTTGCCTAATCCCTTTGTGTAATAGCACCACTTTAACATTGGCTCTGCCTCAGGCTCGCTCCTCTTTAAACTCTGCCCTGTTTATTCCCTTCAGAGAAACATGAGTTGTCTGTGCTCAGTTTGACCCTACTTTAGGAGTCAAGTCTACTTCCCACTATGTACAGCAGCCAGGAAAAATCTGCAGCTTCCTCAGCTCTTACTCACTGCCACTGCTGCTTCTTTGCAGTTGCTACGCATTAACCTGCAACTCCTACTACTTTCCTGTCTGTTTTTTCTTTTCTTTTTTTTATTTTGCCCTACAGTATATTAGATTCATCTTTCTTTTCTTTCTGTCCTCCCCATCTGAGTGTTTCATTGCTGGCGATGATGAGCAGATGAAGACGAAGCTGCTGAACACTGATTATGCTTACAAACAGGGAGAGAGTTGAAGAGAGAGAGAGAGAGATTGAAAGAGGGAAGCTATGGATAGAAGAGAAAGGGAAGCGGATGGTGGTAATGGAATGGAAAATTAGCCACGGTGATTATTTACAGCTGCTGTGTTTAATTGCAGTTTGAAAACGAGATCATCACCAAGCTGGATCACGAGGTGGAAGGAGGCCGCGGAGATGAACAGTACAAAATTCTCTTCCAGAAGATGTAAGACACGATTACAGGCTCACACTGTTTACGGGTTCTAAAGCTCCGTAATCTAGCAGCGCATTCACAGTGACACTGTCGGAGACGCGCTTTGGCAGCTCGGAAGATGAGGCTCAGGCCTATTGCATGAAAATTTGTTTGGCATAATTTTTTCTTGTCAAGTGCAATTGCTGTATTGTTTTTCTCCTGCCAATTCCAGATTAATGGATGTGTGTGTGTGTGTTTTAGCCTCTTGGAGCATTGTAGAAAGCATAAATACCTGGCGAAGAGCGGGGAGAACTTTGTGAGTCTGGTGGTGCGTCTGCTGGAGAGGCTGCTGGACTACAGGACTATCATGCACGATGAGAGCAAGGAGAATCGCATGAGCTGTACAGTTAACGTTCTGGTGAGCGCACAGATCCTGCCCTCCTTTAACGACACTATTAGTAATTAGCTAGATTTGCTGTTTTTAATTAGAATTACAGCCAGGTTCAAGTCCCTGGGAACCAATTAAAATCTTCCTAACTTGCTCAGATGTGCAGCTCATGCACTGTCTGCCCAGTTTACAACAACTATCTGAAGTGACACTTTCATTGGCTAATTTTTTAGGACAGGATATAGCCGCTGGATTGGAAAAGTCTGAGTTTCTAAGAAAGGAATTGGTGTAAAAAAAATTGACTCAGGTTTTAAGACATCAGTTTCTCTGTGTGCTTGCCTAAAATGCTTGGTTATTTTTTTGTGGGTTTGTAATGGATAACACATCACACTGGGTTGGGCAAGTGCCAGGATTTATTTTCTGGCATTTTCCATGGCACCTGTTCATTGCAGCAACCAGAAAAATTTCTGAAGTAAAATCAGTCAGTTTCAGCTGCAATAATTTCTTTTTCTTCTAATTCAACTCATTGTCTAATTTCACTTAACCATTTGAATAATATTTATGTAAATATTATGTAGTAATTTGTAACATAACACGTTTCATTTTATAGCCAATTATTGCCTGCTGACACAAAGTATGCAGGCTAATATTATTTGACAGGTTAAATATAAGTTGTTATTTTCTTTTAATAATAATAATAATGTTTGTAGATATTTGTGTAAAATAAGTGAACTTCTGTCAGGGTTCTAACATTTCTTTCCTTATAACTGATTTTGTATATTGATGTGTATATACATCAATCAGGCATAACATTGACTACTGACTGGAGAAGTGAATAACACTGATGATCTCCTCATCATGGCACCTGTTAGTGGGTGGGATATATTAGACAGCAAGTGAACATTTTGTCCTCAAAGTTGATGTGTTAGAAGCAGGAAAAATGGACAAATGTAAGGACTTGTGCGAGTTTGACGAAGGGCCAAATTGTGATGGCTAGACGTCTGGATCAGAGCATCTCCAAAACTTGTGGGGTGTTCCCGGTCTGCAGTGGTCAGTATCTATCAAAAGTGGTCCAAGGAAGGAACAGTGGTGAACCAGTAACAGGGTCATGAACGGTCAAGGCTCAGTGATGCACGTGGGGAATGAAGGCTGGCCCGTGTGATCCGATCCAGCAGACGAGCTACTGTTTCTCAAATTGCTGAAAAAGTTAATGCTGGTTCTGATAGAAAGGTGTCAGAATACACAGTGCATGACAGGTCAGGGCTGTTGTGGCAGCAAAAGGGGGACCAACACAATATTAGGCAGGTGGTCATAATGTAATGCCCTGGTCGGTGTACTTTCATCCATTTTGGATGCACTTTAGGACATAAAATGTGTAATCCTTTCTTTTAAAGTCTTGGTATTAATTGTGAGGTACAGACTCCAAAGTCATTGCCATGGATAAAATGTTATAAGTACTGGTTCTAGGATTTAAGCAAGTAACTGGTTGCTACAACCAACAACGAAAAAGTTACAGTGGAACCTCGGCATAGCAATGCTCTCCCTTACGGATTTTTCACCTTCAGAATTGAAATTTTACAAGAAATTTGCGTCAACTTATGAAGCATTTCGTCCTACGAACGAGCCGAACCAAACCCCTGCTAAATTGCATGTACATTCAAAACTTGTTTGCTTTTAGTGGAAATCCAAGTGAAGCCAACCAAAGCGAGGTTTTCTTAAACGTTTCTAAATGTTTTGATTGATTTTAACATGCAAAAATATGTTTATAGTGTTGGAAATCGGTAATATTGGTAATATTTTTGGGTGGAAAGCCTCCAGAACGAAATAAATTCATATGCCAAGGTTCCACTGTAATTATTTTGGTGTGTGAGTGTAATAGTTTTGGTACTTCATACCATTTTACCTAAAATAATTACACAGTACTTTGGTGCTTAGCTGCTTAATGGCTAGAACCGAGGGGAACTTGGCAGCAGCTTGCAGGTCACACAACCAGGACCTTGCAGGTCACACAAACACAACAGCAGGTTAGTTTGCATTCATCACCATGTTGAGTGATTACTAAAATAGATACTAAATCTAATCTACTAAATGAAATCAATAGTACCATAGATCTCACTGCCAAAAAATGCTGTTCTTTTGGGGTAATCAAAACTAATCGTTTAGGAAACCAGAATAGCTTCTGTGCAATCATAGTCCCTTTTTATAAGAGCACAGAATAGCTCACAGGTGAAACTTGTTGTCAGTTGATCCGTGATATTTTCCCCCCCTCTGACTTTTCACAGTAAGTAAGTATTTCCTGTTGGAAATGTTATTTTCCTCCTCCAATCTTCCCATGACGGAGTACCACCATAAACCTTGCACTTAGCAATACAAACACTGCGCTGGTTCAGATAGCTGCTGATAAGGAGAACAGTGGCAGTGTTTGAACATGCTTCCACACTGGGGTAGAGAGTGTGTGTGTATGTGTGTGTATTCAGAGATCACACACTGCTTTGTTTTCTGGAAGACTAACCGTCAACAGTAGCAAGTCTACTGGGAGCCCGTAAAGGTCATCTTCCTTCAAACAGAGGCACACAGTGATGAGTGTAGAAACATCCCCATGAAAGCTTATACGCTGCATATCCCTCAGCTGGCGGCTGCGCTGCTCTTTCTCTCATCCACCTGAATATTTTCCTCCTGTACATGGACGCGGGCTCAGCTAAACAAAGTGTCTCCTGTTGAATAGAAAGTATTATCGGTTTGCAAACAGCGTTCAGTCACTAGCCTGATATTTCTACCAGGTTTAATTTAATGTAGCTAGTTTATGCACATGCTAACGAAGATTGAAAACAGTTGATGTTGATTAATTTCTCATAGCAGCAGCTCTTATAATAGATGTAATTCGAAAAGCAGGTTTCCCTGCCCCAAATGTCTCCTAGGGGTAACTTAACAATTTATAAGCAAAATGTAACTTTATTTACAAGACATCCTCGAAGTGATTGACGCTTCTTTGTAAACACACACCGAGTCGTCTCTTCCAACTTTGCCTCTCAGTTTGGCAGCAGTGTCGTGTTTATGATGTGTTCATCGCGACTTTGGGACAGCTTTCCGATTCAGCCATGAGAATTATTTCAGTACGTTGTTTGGTTAAAATTTTCCAAGACATTTTTGCTATATACTATATGATCAGGCATAACATTATGACCACCTGCCTAATATTGTGTTGGTCCCCCTTTTGCTGCCCTGACCCGTCGAGGCATGGACTCCGCTAGATCCCTGAAGGTGTGCTGTGGTGTCTGGCACCAAGATGTTAGCAGCAGTATGTAAGGAGGAGGGCCCACCTCGCAACTTCCAGGACTTAAAGGATACTTTGGATAGATACTGACCATAGCAGACAGGGAACACCCCACAGGAGCTGCAGTTTTGGAGATGCTCTGATCCAGTCGTCTAGCCATAACAATTTGGCCCTTGTCAAACTCACTCAAATCCTTACACTTGTCCATTTTTCCTGTTTCTAACACATCAACTTTGAGGACAAAATGTTCACTTCCAGCCTAATATATCCCACCCACTAACAGGTGCCATGATGAGATAATCAGTATTATTCACTTCACCTGTCACTGCTCATAATGTTACGCCTGATCGGTGAATTTGGAGACCTTGGGGGCGCGAGTGTTAAGACTTGCTGTTGTAACAGGATAAACATTTTCATTCATAATATTATATCTCCACGAATAACTACACAGTTATTCATATAAATTTGGGTTAATTATTTTTGTGTTGAAGCAGGCTTATTCAACTAACTTTCCAGCTTCTAAATTCCTACCCGGGAAATGAACAAATCTTTTTTGGATGTTGTTTCTTTGTGCTTTTTTTAAATGACAGAAATCACAAACTGACAGCATGACATGACAACTACTAGCTTTTCTTCAGACCTTTCTCAATTACATATTGAGCTTAAATGTTGATCTGAGTTATGCTAGGTGGAAAAAACAGAAATCTGTCTCGCATGTGATCACCTCGATGGATAATCCTGTTTTATTCTATTTCTTCTGATATAGTATGAATCCTTGATAAGTGTTCATTGAAATAAATTAAATGGGGTCTTTCCTTTTTTTTTGCAGAATTTCTACAAGGAGATTGAGAGGGAGGAGATGTACATCAGGTATTCAACTTTCGCATTTCCTGTTTGTGTTTGCTTTATTCTTGCTGTATAGTGTAAAGAGGTATATTGACAGTGGATAAAATGTCCAAAAAAGTTTTCTTTGTTTCATTTTTCTGGTATGAAGTTTAAAATTAAGTTTTATAGAAACAGTGGGTGTTTTATTACTGTCTCTGTGTGTGTGTGTGTAGGTACTTGTATAAATTATGTGACCTGCATAAGGAGTGTGATAACTACACTGAGGCTGCCTACACTTTACTGCTGCATGCCAAGCTTCTCAAGGTATGTGTGTGTGTATCTGTGCGTTTAACAAGGCATTACATTTCTACACAATTGAATATAATGCTTATTATGATGATTATAATGGTGTATAGGGATGCCCTGGTGTGCAAGATTTCCATTTGCTGATCATCTGCAAGAGTGTGAGTGTGTGAGATAAGAGTAGTTGGGCTTTTGAGTGGAAAGTGTTAGCAGCCTTCATTTTACTCTTAAATGTATAAGTAATGTGCAGCACTGGCTCGCTTCCCAGATCATGCACCATCAGTAAAGCCGCCGTGATATTACACTGCTGTTCGAGGAGCTCTGAGCCTTTCTTTGTAAGCCTGCTCGTTGCAGAGGACAAACTGAGGTACACCTTTGTCTGTCCAAAAGTCCCCATATATGGAGCACCATGAAAACATTCTCTTTGATGAAGCTTAATCTCCCACAGAATATATGAGAGCTGTAATTTATAACTGAAGTGAATTCATTCACATTGCAATCACTCGTTTTTTGCGTGATCGGCTGAGGCGTCCTGTTTCTCTGGATGCTCGATGTTTTCTACACTGATGTATGCTGCAGATTTTTAGTAATTTTTCAGTAATTTAGAACAGCACAGAGCCCTAACTTCACCGATCGTTCCAGTAATTTTGGAGCTGACCGTTCTGTGAAATTTCTCCTAATTCAGTAACTTGCCGTTTCACCTTCCAATCTCCAGCCAGCTCTCCCCTGTCGTCAGCTGGCAAGGGGTGAAGGCTAGCACTTCCTTCAAGGCGGATCAAGTCACCCGACTGCATCTTTCCATACCACTGCTCATGCTGCATCACAAGGAAGAGAGAAACAATCAGGAAAAAACGTGCTGTCTGCCGTATACAGATGCTCATGATTGACTAGTGTCACTGTGACTGACAAGTTGAGAGAGTGTATTTCAGCCTTTATTTGGCTAATTTACACTCAGGTGGCTGTGGAAGTGTCAGATATTGAAATCACAGTCTTCCAACGAGTGGCTGAACGATTTCCCGTTGAGCTTCTCGAGAGACGCCATCTTTACAATAGAACCTAAATTCAAGCCTATAACATCTCACTGTAGCAATCCGCATGAGACTTACTAAGACTGTCCTTTTAGGCGATTTTAATGTGCTGGCACAATACAATTAACAGACTCGCACAAATAGATGTGGGGAAGAGAGAGTGAGCAAGTCAGATACTGACAGAAAGGGCTTAAAGTACAACGGATCCATCCATCTGTTCTCTAGACCACTTATCTTCCTGGGTCATGGGGGAACCTGGAGCCTACAAGGCAGGGTACACCCTGGACAGGATGCCAGTCTGTCACAGACGCTGAATTAGAATTTTTTTATTGAAACTAAATGAACTGCTCTTACACTTCTGTTACAAATGCTATCTCCAGCCTGCTAAGTATAATTTTTTTTTTCTCCCCATACCTAGCTGCGTGCATTAGCTTTAGTATTTGTCCTCTACACGCACATCCTTTTAGCTGTGTCGGTGCTCCACTTTCCTTGCATAGCTAAGAGCGTTTAAAAGGATTACTGTTGTGATCCCCCCCCCCTCCTAATTCTGAAATGCTCCCTGCAGCTGTGTCATTATGCATTTGCAGTAAGCAGTATTTGGAGCTCTGTTCAGAGGGAGGTTGTAATAACACTCACTTAACAGCGTGATTTATTCCCACAACTGAACAGCCCCTTTGTTCACATATCCAAACACCCTTAAAAAGTCATTCCAGTGAGAAAAGCACACATCCATCCCTGCTTTAGAAAAGACCATATGCATTACATATGGAGAAACCGGGTGCGAGTATGGATGTGAGAGCTTTCCAAAACTACATTTTATGTTTTTGTTTTTTTTTTGTGTTATGGTGCTTGGATGCATTTGGAGTGGAACATTAACAGTAGTGCAAAGCACTGATATTGCATATAATAGCAGTTTGTGCTTGCTTTGTCAGAGAAAATCAGTTTTATTACAGACATTTCATTTTGGTCAAAGTAATGTTTTTTATGATTGACATTTTAAATAAATGACCCATTCCCCAGGCTCTCTGAACAAACATTTAAGAAAAATCTTTAAATTATTGTTCTTATTTATAATTTCTAAACGTTTTGTTTAAACCTAGCAAGCACACACAGTTAGACCAAGGGTCTGGTTTTAGATGGTTATTGAAATGCTATTTTCGGGTTCAGCCATTAAAAATTTTTAGCATTTACCTAAAATCACTTCATAGATGCAGACATTGTTCATGTTTGAAAGTAATTGTTCTATAAGTAAGTTCAGTTTTAAGAATGGACATGTTCAAAATGTTAGAAGCTTGTCTTTCAATGGCATCTTCCATATGAGACAAGGTCTTACTAAGACTGTTCTTTTAGACTTTTAGGCAATTTTAATGTGCTGGAACAATACAATTAACAGACTCGCACAACTAGATGTGGGGAAGAGACAGCGAGCAAGTCAGATACTGACAGAAAGGGCTTAAGGTACAATGGATCCATCCATCTGTTCTCTAGACCACTTATCTTCCGGGGTCATGGGGGAACCTGGAGCCTACAAGGCAGGGTCCACCCTGGACAGGATGCCAGTCTGTCACAGACGCTGAATTAGAATTTTTTTTATAAACATTTATTGAAACTAAATGTTCAAAATGTTAGAAGTGTGTCTTTCAATGGACTTGGCAAAAAAAAAGAATGACATTTTACAAATTAAACATTCACATAAGGATTATGTGATCTCATGAACAGGATCTAAATCAGTTCTGAGAGCACAGCGTATGCATGTGTCCCCATCTGTGCTGTAGAGCTTGTAGTATTTTATCCACTTTTGTGATGAACATGTCCTGTTCTGCACACACACCCAGCCTTTTAAAGGAACATAATTTCACATGTAGCTTGGCATGTAGCACAGCTGGCTCTTCCCCCATGAGCATCTTGTTTGCAGATGTTTCTTTCCTGGGGAAGTTTACCCTGCGTTGTGTTACATGAAATATCAATTACGTTTGCACAGCACTGAATCAGTTCTGACAAGGCCCTGAGCACAAAACAGCACTTCCACACACTCACACATGGCTGTGCTTGCCTGCTGGTCAGCTGACTGGAGCCGGCTGTGCAGGCTGCTCGTTATTCTGTGTGTGTTTGCTCGTGTCAGAGAGAGACACTGTGTACTTGTAGGGTCAGCAAAAAATCAGAGATGGCGTTAATCTTAATCGTCCTTCCTTTTTTTTTTCCCTGGGTTGTTTATTTAAATCAGGTGGAATCTCATGAATATTGTAAGATTCTGTCTAAATCTGTGTGATCTTCTCTAGACTTTCGTAATGATTGCTTAGATTATGTGGTGAGAAGATCCGGTGAGCAGCGTTCAGATCTAGTGTCATGATATGAACTCAGTTTACCTCTGCTTTCATGTGTGTATTTCCGGCTCAATAATAGAGTAAAAATGTACATGGCTCAAGTATTGTGTAGTTTTATAAGGCATTATGTGTTGTATCCACAGTGGTCAGAAGAGGCCTGCGCAGCTCACCTGACTCAGAGAGACGGATATCAGGCGAGCACTCAAGGCCAGCTCAAGGACCAGCTCTACCAAGAGATTATCAACTACTTTGACAAGGGAAAGGTAACGAAAAATTTATAAATGCAAGACGATAAACAGTACACTGACTCTGCTGCTACTGGATAAATAATATTGGAAAGTCGCAATCACATTACAGATTACTTTCACTCGTCTTAGTCTGTATGTGAAGTCCCAGACAGGGGAAGGTCACATTTACAGATTTGGTTTCACAATGCTAATTAAATTTGAAAGTAACAAAAATCCACATCATGCATTTATATTTTCTTTTCATTCATCGGTCCAATTTTCCAAACCACATCATATTTCCACTCCCTTTGCGCATCAGATCTCAGTTCAGATCGATCACAAAAAGATGTCCGAAACCCAAAATTATGTCATGTTGGGTTCACGTCTTGCAGATGGAGTGATTCAGAGTGGAATCAATTCAAGTCGAATCGAGGTACAGGACAAAAGACGCACATGAATTGAGCCAAGTTACGAGAAGGCACAAACGCATCCACTTGTGACACGATTGTATTTAACAAACAGCGTGTGCTGAAGAATGACCCGGAAAAAGGGAGATGAAGTCGAGTATAAAAGTCAAGTCGCGTTGTCCGAAACCTCCCGTGCCCTAATTTATTGACACACCTACTATAGGTCCTACAATGACTGTAGCCAATTTGTTGTTCTGTTATGTCCCAGCACATCCATCAAGATATCACCACTGAGCAGATATCATCTGAGCGGTGAACTTTTCTCCCCACAGCAGTGAGAGTGACATGGTAACAGCATTGACGGCGTATCAGGAGTATCAGGCACAGCTGCATTACCTAATAAAGTGCTAAACTCTGTATTCCTGAAGCAACCACTTTCTACTGATGCTCTGAGTATACTACAGACCACACACACACACACACCTGCTCCAAGGATAGCAGAAAGCATTTAAAGTGATATATTCACATTTTGAAGCAAGCAGAGAGCATCCTCCTGGATGAGTGCAGTGGATATTAGAACCAGAGGGGTGGACCTCAGTGCTTGTGCTCCTCCAAAGCAGTTCGATCTCCATTAGGTTTTGTATCACAAAAGTGGAGCCCTGAATATTGTTCAGGGAGTTTGAGGCATGTCAAGAGCCACAGAGAGCTCTTCGCATGACTGTGCGGTCATATATTCCTAGTAGCTTTTTCCTCCCTATTCTGAAGCTCATTATGTTGCTTGGGGACACAAATTCCACGTGTGTGTGTGTGTGTGTGGTAGGCGAGTATTTCTCAGCCGTTGCCAGTCCCATAATTAGAATTCCCTACTGAGGCCTCTTTCAGGCCTGTGTGTGTAGGTGGGGGTTGCGGGGGTGAGAAAGCGGAAGAGCAGCTTGTCCTCGAGTGAGGGTTCGACATCCCGGCGTGCTTCGCTTCACACACTGTCAGAGACTGAGTGCACCCTTTTCTAGCTAAGCTATTTTAAATGTATCTCCTCCTGTTGGGACTTGGCCAGATGGCTACAGATAGATGAATAGAGATAAAACGAGAATGAAAGCGTAGAGACCGAACATGGCTGGCCATCCTCAGGCCAGGTTTTTCTGTTTCTTCCCCTCTCTGTGTCTCTGTCTAGGTCTTTGCCTCCAGAAAATACCATTAGCTCTCCTCTGATCGTCTCTTGATTCCAGACATTTATGAATAGGACAAATTAATTATCCTACTGAATTTACAGCTCCCTAACAGTGAAAGTGGAATTTTATTATATTTTATAATTTTGTTTTTTTGTCTTTTTTCCCCCCATTACATCTGCAACTGCAATATTCAAGCACTGTGGAAGTGACTTTCTCCTTTCTGGAGCTGCATTACTCACATCATTAGGAGCAGCAATAATAGTAATAATCCATCAATCCCAATCAGAAAGCTCATGCATTATCAGTTTGCACAAGGTAAAGCTTCCAAATACTAAAATAGCACTAGCTTCTGCAAACACAAGGTCAAGTGGCTTTTTATTTTTCAGATGTACATAGTAAAGCAGCTCCATATTCTCTCTAGAGTGTTCAGTATTAGTGCTGTTTGAGGACATTTATAATACAGGGTCATCATTATCTCTGCTTTTTCTAACAAAAGGAAATTCATCATCACTGTAAAGCTTACTTTTTATCCAGTCTGCAGTCTTAAGACAATTGTGTGGGTTTCAGTGTGATTTGAATTGTGCAGTTGGCATCATGTGCATCATTTTATACTGTAGTGCTGCTTCAGTACATCATTAATGTGTGACTCAGGCACCGCCGACGTTCTTTCAACATATTCCCTAAAGACGTGCAATGCTCATATTTAATTTTTTATTTGTATTTTTCATTTATTTATTTTTCTCTGTCATTATTTTCTCTGTCTAGTAATCGTAAATGGTCGTTCGTTCGTTCATTCGTTCTTTCTTTTTTTTTCTTTCTATTTAATTTTTTTGTATTTTATTTTTAATTTTTTTGCATCATTTACTCTTTCCATCAGTTGTAATCTTTCTTTCTTTCTTTCTTTCTTTCTTTCTTTCTTTCTTTCTTTCTTTCTTTCTTTCTTTCTTTCTTTCTTTCTTTCTTTCTTTCTTTCTTTCAATCTTTTTTCTTTCTTTCTTTCAATCTTTTTTCTTTCTTTCTTTCAATCTTTTTTCTTTCTTTATTTCTTTCTTTTTCATTTTTTTGTATTTTATTTAAAAAAAAATTGCATCATTTATTCTTTCTATCAGTCATAATTGTTCTTTCTTTCTTTTTTCTTTTTTCTTTCTTTCTTTCTTTCTTTCTTTCTTTCTTTCTTTCTTTCTTTCTTTCTTTCTTTCCTTTTTTCTTTCTTTCTTTCTCAGAGAATCTGAAAAGTAGCTTTGCATTCTTTCTCTCAAACTCTACTCACTCCTTGTCTTTGTGTGTGTGTTTTGTACAGATGTGGGAGGAGGCCATCATTCTGGGTAAGGAGCTTGCAGAACAGTACGAGAATGAGATGTTTGACTTTGAGCAGCTCAGTGCTTTATTGGTACGTCTGTATACCGTCTGTGTGAATCTCACGATACAGCACACATGTTTATGTTTACATCAACAAAGTGAAGAATGAGACTGTACAATAAGACATTCTGTCTGTCTCTCTCTCTCTCTCTCTCTCTCTCTCTCTCTCTCTCTCTGTTTCTCAGAGGAAGCAGGCGCAGTTCTATGAGAACATAGTGAAGGTGATCAGACCCAAGCCGGACTACTTTGCTGTGGGTTATTATGGTCTGGGATTTCCTTCTTTCCTCAGGGTGAGTCACTTTAGGGTTCAGTGCAAAACTTTACATCTCACTGGGTTTCTGAGTGAAAACAAAAAACACAAATGCCTATTTCATGAGTTCAAATATATATATTCTCTAAATGCAAGATGAAATGTTAGTCTACTTTAAAACATACCAGTTTTTCCAAATAATTTTCTATTTACTGTACATGTCTTGACATACCATCTGAGCATGTTGGTTTCTTGTGATAATGGATGATTGAATGTGTGAAACATAGCTCATGGCCATTTTGGTAAAAATGCTGTTTTTTTTTTTCTTACTCATCATTTTTCCTCAGGATATGCAAATGTTTGCTCTGGAATTTACTCATGAATAAATTACCTAAAAGCAATAAATAATCTTAGCTTAATACTCTGCTGCAACAAATCCCTGTGTAGATAAGGGTAGGTAATAGGGTCACAAAACAATCACCACGAATGTTTTATAATAGTACGTGTTAAGGACTGGCCCTAGTATTCATCCATGAAGACTTCGTGACTCATACAAATGATTTTTCAGTTCTTCAGACTGGCTGGATGTAAATCCCTGTAGCACACCTCTGACATGATATCATTATCAAGAGCATGTTATCAGGGACTGCAGTTGTGAATTAAAGTGAAAGCTCCAGAGCAAACATGTCAGCAAGGCCAGATATCTCTTCATCACCGCTAAAACACCAGGATGTCTCATAAATATAGATCCCACCACTGGAACCCAGAAATATCTTCATTCATTTATTCATTCATCCATTAAGATAAACATGCTCTGCATTGATTAGTCATTAATGATGATGTCTGAAGTCTAGCCAAATCTGGGCTTCTCATATTGCATGAGTCGTTAAACATGCATCAACAGCAAAGCGCTAATGAGGCAACAATTATTTGTTTTAAATAGAATCTTATACTTGCTATAATTGCCAAAAGCTAATTCGATCTTAGCAGAATTGCAGTCACCACTGTATGGATTTTTTTTTTTCCTCTCAGCTTGCAGCAAGGCCTAGTTTTAGGAGACACTAAAACCAATTTGCTCCTCCAGTTCAGTCTGTTGGCACACATTATCCTTTTTCTTGACTGTAACACATGGACCTTTAAACTGTCCAGTACACTGCAAATCAATTAGCCGTGCTCCATCTGCCCTGCTATGTCTCTGGTCAGCTCTGGGTATGATGGCAGAGACTCTTGAGTTTTATAACCTCTATATTGAGATATTTCATGGAGTTCCTTATACCGCTCCCATTTTCTCTCTCTTTCAAACGCTTAGTGTGCGAATTGCCATTTTCACATGTTCCGCACCCTCGCTGTCATGTGATATGAGGATATTTTCTGCTCACATGAGATTGAGTCTTAGCAGCTGGGTGCTCAGGCACTCTTCTGTACTTCTGTAATGGAGAAATGAGATTGTAATAACCGTTTCTGCCCAGGCCTGCCATAGCAAGAACACAGGAACATGGGAATAATCAGTGTAAAATTGGGGAAGTAAGAGTGTGTGTGTGTGTGTGTGTGTTTATTTATATATATATATATATATATATATATACATATATATACATATATACATATATACATACATTTTTATATATATATATATATATATATATATATATATATATATATATATATATATATATATATATATATATATGTATATGTGTGTATATATATATATATATGTGTGTGTATGTGTGTATATATGTGTGTATATGTATATATGTGTGTATATGTATATATGTGTGTATATGTATATATGTGTGTATATGTATATATATATGTGTATATACATATATACATACTATAAAAGAAAAATTAATATATATATATATATATATATATATATATATATATATATATACATATACACATTTTTTATATATATGTAGATTAATTTTTTCTTTTTGTTCTATTAATCTCTGGTCAGAAATGGCTCTTTTTATCACTCAATTTTCTAGAATGTTGTAGAACTGGTCAGCTGTGTCATTAACAGCACACACATACACTAAAAAGCATAATTCCTTGTTATTACTCACAACTTTTGCTGAGTGACTGTTTCTTGGCAGTGCTCCTCAGCTAAAATAGATAAATGTGGTGAGAAAGTTTTTTTAATCTGGTGCCGATGTCACTCTGGGGTTGCTGCCTCTTCTGTGCTGACTGGCATGCTTAATTATTAGAGCTAATCAATAGCTCCAATAAAGCCACTTTGTTTTCCCCGAACCAAATTGATTTTAGGCAACAGGACTTCATTTGTCTGCTTATGAAGGCATCTACTGCATGAGTGGCTGGGAGTAGGTATCGGCACACAGCCTGAAACTTTCCAACCCAGAATCTCAGTAGTTGTGATGTATGTAATGATTTGCGGCACATAGAGAAAAGCTGTGCATTAGAATAGTACAATTAAATACTGCTAATCAAGCATTAGATTCTCGGCCAAACGATCTAATATACATTGGTATGCAGGGTTACCAGGTCTCAGCAAAATTTCCACCTTACCTACAACTTAAAAGCTTTGCAAAAAGACCCAAATAACCCCAGAAATTCAGGCACTGAGGAAAGGATTTGTTCTGATTTTGCTAAATATTTATCTCGGAAACAAGCTCTCTCTGTCTCATTTGGGTTGAATAGCACAAGCCTGCTCATGTGTGAATCTCAACGATCACGTCTGAAATTTTGCCTTCCAACGTTTTATTTTACCTTTGATGTTATTCTGCCGAGATTTGCACCAGTTAGTGTTGTATGGTCATTGCCTCAGTTCTTAGGTACAAATCTGCTAATTCAGAGGTGAGACTTTAAATCTCTTTGTGTAAATCTCAATGTGGAATCATCTAATTGTTAACATTATGCTTAATAGCTCCATGCTTCTAGACCGCCATTATATGTGATTTTCAGTAAACAAATTTTAGTACAATTCTCACCATCGAGATCTGTGTTGAAGTTCTTGTTCATGGAAATCACACACTCGTCATGTGTGTAAGATCGAGACTTTCGGGTTGTTTTTTAATAGTACTCGACACTGCAGATATGAGAGAGGTGGTTTTGTTGTGGTAACTTGTTCCTTTCCTACTTTTAATCATCGTTATTTCCTAAAACCTCACGTTACATTTGCCTGAATGCCGTTCTATTATGTGTGCGTGCCTGAGCGCCGTGTTAGCTAGAAGAGATCACGACTCTTAAACTGTGTGGAAATAAAGCATATTTAGCGTATGCAGCCTCGCCTCTCCTTCCGCTGCCCTCTAATTTATGAGGTGCCATGCTCTCATTATGATTCCTCACAGGCTGGAGTTCTTTGACAAGATTTAAAAATGGCTTCTATTATCTCAGTTATATGGAGGGGCTTACTTTCTGTTGTTATCTTTATTGGTTCTATAAATTCTTTAAAGTATATGTTAGATTAATGGGGTTGTGTCATCTAAAATGAAGCTAAGTAAACTGTGATCCAGCATCCTGAGTTCTCGTACGACGACACAGTTTGACCCGTGATTTAATGTTTTGTCTGCAATACTTTATTTTGATTTAGGCTTCATGAGCAGTCAAAACAACCGCCAACTTCCGAAGCCACATCGAGAATGAACCGAAACGGAGAAGCTGTGTCTTGAGTCGATGTGTCAAATCCATTGCATTGCATATCTGGGGCTGTACCAAGGTTAAAGCAGCAATATGAGCTACAACAAACTAATTCCTCATACAAAAATTGTGTTTTCAAACCATATCCTCTTCCAAATTGAAAGACAGAATTTGCCACTTGTTGTAATGCCCCCATGGCTGTAATTTGTTGCTGCTCCCGCTTTAGCTTTGCACACTGAGCCAGACTGGGCGCTGTCTGTGTTGATGTGCATCTCTGTAGAGAGACCTCCCCTGCAGCGGGAAAATAGAAAACGTGTTGCGCCTGCATTTTCCTTCCTCAAAGAGCCTCTTTGGTATGCACATGGAGCCATGAGAGGCGTAGCATCTAACTCCACCGTGACCTGAATAGCTGCCGGCACGAACATGCGCATGTAGAACAGACAAGCTGCCGGTTGCCATCTTATCACTCCAAGCAGATTTGAAACTTACCTCGGACATATTTCATTTCCGCAGTGCACTCGCTTAATTGGAAGAGTGAAGTATGTGGGTTCAGGTGGTTTGTAGAAGCTGAGTGAGCTCTTTCACTGCTTGCTTACACCTCAATTCTGTCCTAATGCACGCACCGAGAGGGTGCATATGGCTGTCTGAGAGAGCCGCAGTGTGTTTGATGTTCTCTGAAAGCTGTGTCTAAAGGGTGGAAGCTAATTGTACGTTTCCAGCCTGTCACAACTCCACCAAATCAACTGCTTTTGCTGTTTCTGGACATGATGAGAAATTTGTGTGACAGCGAAATTAGTCCATCATCTTTACTGATGACGTCTTTGAGTTCTGATAGATTTTCATGGAAGGGTGACTGAAGGTTAGTTTCTATTATTTTTTCCCCCAGATAATTGTTGTCTACTATTAAAGCTGTATCTAGTCGTTAAAAGTTTGCATGGTTACCTTGACATCCATATACCACAGTATTTAGCAATCCTTTAAAAACACACTTAGAATGAAAAGAAATTGGATTTAAATGAAATATGATGCATGAAAAATGTTATTGCCCATTCAGTTTATACCACATTTGATAGTGAGCACTTACATCTTTAAGCTATCCAAAACATCCCCACACAGCTGATCTGATCTAGCTGAGGGAGGATATAAAGTTTCATCGGGGTCAATAGCCTCTGCCATTTTATTGCTAATATATTAGGCTTATAGTGAATGAGTGTGTGTGTGTGCCCTGCGATGGGTTGGCACTCTGTCCAGGGTGTATCCTGCCTTGATGCCCGATGATGCCTGAGAGGCTCCCCGTGACCCGAGAATAGATCGGATAAGCGGTACAGACGATGAAATGAAAATTAGGCTTATGTTATCACAGCAAGGCCCTTCAGGCTAATGTTCAGCTCTCTACCAACTGGTGTGAGTAGTTTCTTGCGTGGTTATTTGTAATAGTGTGACTAAATAATTCTGGGTTTGTGCAGATTGTGATTGACCATTTTTATGTCATAAGAGTATTTCATGAGAGTTATAATTTCACGCCGGTCAGGCAAAATGCCTTAGCAAACAAGAGATCTATATAATCTTATTACATGTTATCCTATCGTTCTTATATTGTAAGACTGCCAGAAAATCAACCAATTGTTGATTATGTATACCATTAAACATTTGATATGTGCAACCTTAAAATAAATAAAGACATTAACATGTACTAAGTACATTTAAGTTCTCACTCATTTCTCATATATTTTAAAGGAACATCCATATCCATTTAGCAGTTGTACTAAAGAAGGTTGTAATAATACTTTAACTGGGCATATAATTCATGCTAATGGTCTTGGAACCTTTTCATAAACAATCTTTTCTCAGCCATAAGTCACGACTTATTCCCAGAGTGCAGCTCACATCCTGTCCAGTGTCTCCATTGATCAGGGGCTTGTAGAAATGATTCGAGTCCATCCACAGGTCCATTCTGCCAGCCAGGCATGTTGATGTGTGTGCGTGCCTTGGGTTAGGAGTAGCCTACGTTCCAGCAGCCCTTTGTATTGGCTGTCCCAACTTGCCAGACGAGCATGTTTGGAGTTTGGAGCGCGTTCAGGGAACCAATTTCCTAAAATGCCACTGTTGCAGTTGAGCTCGTAGTGACCTTGTCTTCCAGAGAGAGCTGCCAAGACACAGTTCTAGCGTCACGCTCTCTTTGAATTGCAGATTACTGTGATGCATTTTAAAACGCACTTTGCTGAAAGTGCTGGCAACCATGATTTGAGATTCAGGATTTAAATAATTACACTACAGCTGTCCTTAGGCTTCTGTCTTTAGCCCAGAGCTCATGTTTTTTGGGGTTTTTTTTGTAGCTGCATGAATCAGCCGAATCTGTATTTAAATCTTTTATATGTATATACTGGTTAGCCTATTTCTTTTATATTAGGAGTGTTTTCTAAAAAACTTTTTTATTTTACATTGAGCTGTAGCACAGCACATGCAAACAATCACACCTTGAACTCAAGGCAGGATTATATGACCGTGAGTATAATAGTATGTAGAAAGACACTTCTAGTGTCTGGAATCGATGGCCATTGATCTGAAGAGCTTGAAGTGCTTCTCTCACTTCTTCTTCCAACAGATTTATGCCACAGGTATGTGTTTGTACTGTGAATTGGTAATATTTGCAGTAGGAGCACTTGTTTGCTTGGAGGTCACGGCTAACGGTTACATTTGAACCTGCGCACTTGTGCTGATATCGATGATCCTGGGCATTGTATTTTTACAGTGGCATTTATTGTGGACGTGCGAATGTCAAAATATAATTGTGTTTATTGGTTATTGACTCTGTCTTATTGCAATTGCAGTCACTCTGAAGCAAACCTTACCCATCAACATCCCAGTAAAAATGTAGGTCAGACTGTGGCTAGGCAAAATGGCAATAATATAGTGTAAGGAAAGTAAGTACGCTTACATGTATAGAACATGAGTTAACCGTAATCCTGGTTAAGGATTAAAAACTATATCCATATCAACTTTTTTCCTAAAATGTAATTAATCTTTATTAATATTATTATCTACACTATACAGGCAAAAGTTTGTGGACACCTGACCATCACACCCATATGTGGCTTTCTTTCAGCTGTACATCACATGGATAATTGTATTTCTACACTTTTTTTAGTGATTACATGACTGCCAGGAAGAAAGCGTTGATGGTTATATCTTACAGCTTTAATTTGCACACATTTAGCTGTGCTAGTAAAGACATGTAATGGGCTACGTGATATAATGACACCACAGTGCTGCTGAATAGCTTAAAAAGGATGTTGAAGGCATGTCCTCTGGCCAGTTGTTCAGTCCCCGGTCATTTGTTCATTAACGTCAGTGTGTTAGTACGAGTCCATGTGGACTGATTACTGCAGCCGGTGTGCTCTGTGTGTTAATCAGGTTTTGTGCTTGTGTTGTGCAGAACAAGATGTTTATCTACCGAGGAAAGGAGTACGAGCGGAGGGAGGATTTTGAGGCGAGGCTGCTCACACAGTTCCCCAATGCTGAGAAGATGAAGACCACCACTGCCCCCAGCGATGAGCTCCGCCTTTCCTCCGGCCAATGTATCCTTCCCTAGTGCTGACATCTACACACAACACAGCTATCTTCCTTTATTTTATAGTTGTGCTTTACATCTAGACCCGTTTACGGTTCCATGCAGAATCTGACAGCAGGTGTTTTTAAGAATCCCAAAAACCATCTGAAGAACCATATCGTGTAAAATGATACATGGTTAAATACAACAGGTTTGCAGTCATACAATGTACCAACAATACATAGTATTAAAATATAATCTAACTGAAAGAAAAACACAGTAGAATTAATGGA
Source organism: Hemibagrus wyckioides (assembly GCF_019097595.1). Classification (NCBI taxonomy): domain Eukaryota; kingdom Metazoa; phylum Chordata; class Actinopteri; order Siluriformes; family Bagridae; genus Hemibagrus; species Hemibagrus wyckioides. The sequence goes on from NC_080722.1 coordinate 7,760,959, forward strand.
AAGAATCTTTAGAGGTAAATTCTCAAGAAAAAGCAATTCTTATTAAAAAAGTAGCATAAAAATAGTTTATTATATAGATTTGAAATAGAATAAAAATACAGATTGTTAGATTTCAGTATAAATTTTTTATTGTTACAGTAGGTTACAGTTATTTTTTGTTTTATTTTTTATAAATAAAAATAAAATTGGACATCACTTCTAAGCCTTTGAAACGTTACAAGGATGTGTCTTTTTAATTTCAATATATATTAAGGCATGATCAGTAAGGTCAAAACAGATACAACTTCTCAAGTAATATTTTATTGCAAACTTCACTTAGTGTATTCAGTGAAGTTTAAATAACTTTCAGAACATGAACTCATCAAAATGTCTATTAGATCATAACTCCAAGGTCTTCTAGACTTGTCAAAATGCACTTGTCTAATAAAATTATTCATATTACGTTTTCATTCGATGCTTATATAACATTTTATTTTCTCTCTGACCAGACTGCCTGATGATGTGCGTGTTTCCTACTTCTTAACTCTGTGTGTAGATATTCAGTGTTTCACAGTGAAGCCGATACTCGAGCTTCCTCCCAAGTTTCAAAACAAGCCTGTGTGTGAGCAGATAGTCAGGTATCATCACCATCATCATCAACATGTACATCATCAGAGAGCAGCATTCTTAAAGATCACACATTGAAACACATTTTGGTCATTAATATTCTGTCCAGCAGACAGGGAAAAAAGGAGCCACTTCATGGATCGAAAGCAAAACTAATCTTTTTGACCTTATTAGTTCGAGTCACACTGTGCACAATCCATGAGCATGAATCACTTACAAGAATTAACATTATTTTTCTGGAATCTTCCATCGAAACGCAAGGGCTCTCGTCCATCTCTGCAGATTTTGAACATAACGATGTAGATATCAGTTGGGAAAATGAACCAGTAATGCTGTGTTCCACTCCCGCTCCTGACGTCTTTAGCTGTTGGGTGGAAATACCAAACATTTTTCCGGTGCTATGATATGAGGTCTAACTCCTGTTGAACATTGTCGTCCATGTTGCTTCAGGTATAGAAACATGTTTGGGGTGGACAAATCATAATTTCACTAGTTAGTCCAATAACGTGATAACCGATTCATTTAAATCAGAAGCTGAATATATGCATTAATACAGATGTGTATCTATAATCTATATCCTGATAATATCTCGGCGGATGAACGTTATGTTTGTGGCCTCATTTGGCTATGTGTTGTGCTTTTCTCGTCACATATGTAAGCATTGTTTGAGTCTGACTATTGTCTTCATGTTTCTCAGTGAAGTGTTTAAATGGGAGGAGACTATGTTTTGCTAGCGTTGTAATGCACTGTACTATACTGAATATTCGTCTGTTTCCACGTGCCATGAAGACTGTCAAATCACAGACAATTCATTAAAATGCCTAGTAAATATAGATCATAGCAACCTCCAGACGGTTTTTGGGGCATAGTGCAACAAGTGAAAAAAGTTTTCTGTCGATTTTTGCCATTAAAATAAAATCATGCATGGAGTTTTTAAATGAACGCATCACATGGAAAGTCAGCAAGAAGTGGAGGCTCTCATTGATGGACAAGTTAACAAGAAAGAAAATAGAATTGTTAGTTTAGATAAGTTGCTCGTCCTCGGAAACCTGGGTAGCGATTTGAACTCCCCGATAGCTGCTAATCTTCGACATAGGCACGCTGATCACATTCTTACCTTCACTTTACTTTAGCGCTTAAACTTTTTAAAAGTCTTCTGCTCACACGGAATCACTTACAGACAGGAATTAGTAGACAAATGATCAAAAGCTTGAGGATCTTTAATCTCTCCTGATGCTTTATAAGCGTTGAAATAGCTGCGTGAGAAATCGTGGTTCTTTTTAAAGTTTAGTTCTTAGAGTGGATCTTGTACTAAAGCTCTGTGTCTTGTCTCTTTGGCTTGTCGTCTCTATATTCTTTCCATCAGGGTGACACATTTCTTGTTCTAGTCAAACGCACTCTGCTAGATGAATGAAAAGCCTGTACACATCCCAGATGTACTTTGATCTGGCTGGCATTGAAATGCTGCTGACTTTTTGGTTTGATATTTTATTCATATTGCACAGTAATTACAAAATCTAATTCAAAAGCCTCTGAGGCCAGATGGCGTTTATTTCCAGGCAGAGAGTGTGAGAAGGAGATAAAAAAAAGGAAGGGGGGAAAAAAGAAAAAGCTGTTTTTGTGGCTCATTGTCAGGGGAGGTGTGTATATAAGAGAAATACAGAGTGAGCAGTTCTCTTTAAAGTCTTGAGTGTCTGTCATACTTCTGGTTACTGCATGTCCATCTTCTCCCTCCAGTCTTTTCCTCCTTTTCATAAATAAATGAAGCCCATCCATCGTCTTGCTGCAAGCGTTCGCCCTGCTCCTTATTCCAGCAGACAGGAGATTCCTCTAGCCACTATGACAGCATATACACTGCCACTCCATCATATCACATTCATCTGAGAGCTGACCCAGTGTCATGCTGTCAGACTGCAGAGATCAGTGACTCTCTTAACTGCTCCTGTGCTCTCTCTTACAGCTTTTACACCATCAATGAGGTCATTAAGTTTCAGTACTCCAGACCCATCCGGAAAGGAGAGAAAGATCCGGATAACGAATTTGCTGTATGTATGGCTTTGTTGTATGCTTGAGCAAGGGAAGGGGATGTATGCTAATTCCGAAACAAGCAAACTGCCTTTGCTGCCTTTACAGTTTATCTGATTGTGAAGGTTTTGCAGTCTAAGCAATAAGTATTTTCCAGTTGAAATCTGTTCCATGAAATGTAATGTCTGACTACAGACTATTGATTCTGCTATGAACAAACCATCTCTTGACAGTCATGAACTAACTCTCAGCATTACTTCAGCACATTAATGTATTACCTATAATGTTGTTCTTTTATATATTTAATGAATAGTGTCCATTACCAATTATTAAGCCTATAGATTATCTAGTGGACGTCAACAAAGGTAAACTTTTGACATACAGCTTTTAATAGTTTGAAATGACTGTAACATGGACTAATGGACTAAACTAGAGGAGAGTACCGAAGTCTCCTGTCTTCATCCGTTCACAGCCATCCATCATTGTCCACGTGATCCATGGGAAAAATCCTTGTGTTGATTGACGGATAACTTTATTCATTGAACACACATCTGTGCCATTTACTAGATTAACCATTGTAAATGTGCAAGCAACCTGGGATTGTAGTCCAATGAAAAAAAAATCAGATTTATCCCACTGTTTGAATTTGTCTGATGAGAGTGGTGAAGTTGGTTTTAACCTCCTAAGACCTGAGCTTGCATTTTAGATTTCTTCTACCTATTTGGGGTTAGGAGGAACCAATAAATATAATAACCAGATATTATCTTTCAACATGAAGCCACTTCTTTTTGTGTACAACAGGTTCCAGTTGCAAAGAATTAAGTATTATGATGCACACAACCAAAAATGTCATGTCCTCGTATGAGGACGCCAGTTTGTAGGAGGTTAAATTGAAAAACAGAAATATCTCTGTGTTTTCGTATGGAGCTTTCTGTCTTTATGTAGCACCGAAGTCCTAGAGAACTGTCAACTGCATCAGCTGTATAGTCGCAATGGCAATAAAACGTCTTGACTTGATTTGACTTGACTTGATCTTTGTATGAAATTAACTTGGTAACAGACCGAGAGGATTTGAATGCAAGATCACCAGACATTCAGCTCCAAAAAAAAAAAGAAATCAAATTTAAGAAATAAATCCGATTTGCCTAGCCGATCTGTAGGTTCAGGAGGAGTTCAAACCAATAACGGCTTTTTCTAAGTGGTCTGTCCAGTGCAGCCATTTCTCCGTGTCTCTAATTTTACCCATTACCTTTTTTCCCTTTTTCTATTTGTGTTCATTTTTGCCATTTTCTTCTCTCTAAAAGAATATGTGGATTGAACGGACCACATATGTCACAGCCTACAAGCTCCCCGGGATCCTGCGCTGGTTTGAGGTCATCTCCGTCTCTGCAGTGAGTACACTTTGACCCACTGTGTTCTCTGATTATTTTTCCCCCTTTAATTAAGTTCGAGATTTTTTTTGTAAAGCAACGGCCTCTGTAGTGTCAGAATAAAGTTTGCTTGTAGAAAGATATTGCTATCGATTATTGGATCAAAATATAAGTGTTTCGGTGCGTTTGAAAACGGCAAAGGAAATGGATTAGAAACGTAATCTCACAGCATGACTAATTACTCAGTAAGTTTGTAGGAGTCATTTTACTCGTCTTTAATCTAAAGTGCCTATGAGGGTTGTAATAAATTAGAGGTGAGACAGACAGAGAGGGTGGGGAGAGAGACGGTGAGTAAATGAGCAAGACAGAAGGTGAGAGAGGGTGAGTGTAAAAAAAAAAAAAAAAAAAGACAGAGAAAGAGACAATGAGTAAAAAAGAAAAAAACGAGAGAGAGAGACAGTGAGTAAAAGTGCATGCAAGACAAAGAGAAAGACAGTGAGTAAAAGAGCGAGAGAGAGAGGCAGTGAGTAAAAGAGAGAGAGGCAGTGAGTAAAAGAGAGAGAGAGAGGCGGTGAGTAAAAGAGAGAGAGACAGTGAGTAAAAGAGAGAGAGACGGTGAGTAAAAGAGCAAGACAGAGAGAGAGAGAGAGAGAGACTGAGTAAAAGAGCACGGGAGAGAGAGAGAGAGAGACTGAGTAAAAGAGCACGGGAGAGAGAGAGAGACATTGAGTAAAAGTGAGAGAGAGATAGTGAGTAAATGAGCAAGACGGAGAGAGAGACAGTGAGTTAAAGAGCAAGAGAGAGAGAAAGACAGTGAGAAAAAGAGAGAGAGAGACGGTGAGTAAAAGAGCAAGACAGAGAGAGAGAGACTGAGTAAAAAGCACGGGGGAGAGAGAGAGACATAGTGAGTAAATGAGCAAGACAGAGAGAGAGACAGCGAGTTAAAGAGCGAGAGAGAGACTGAGTAAAAAGCATGGGAGAGAGAGACATTGAGTAAAAGAGAGAGATAGTGAGTTAATGAGCAAGACAGAGAGAGACAGTGAGTTAAAGAGCAAGAGGGAGAGAGAAAGACATTGAGAAAAAGAGCAAGACACCATGAGAGGGAGAGACAGAGCAACAGTGAATAAAAGAGCGAGAGAGAGAGAGGGAGGAATAGACATAGAGAGCGAGAGGGAGAGACAGACAGATAGCGAGAGAGAGGGACACAGTGCTGTTTTATCAGTCTGAGAAAGTGGCCTGTTAGCACTATGCAGTAGTTCTAAATATCCTCACTGAATCTCAGTTTTTTGTGCTGAAGTTAACACTTTTGTGCTGATTAATTAGTCTGGATTGTGTTCTATAATTCAGGCCTTGATCAGGATTTTAGAGAATCTTTGACAAAGCAGCTTTCTCAGCTTGAGTGCTTCTCCCACACAAATCTCCCACCATCTCTCACACCCCACGCCCCCCTAAATCTTCCTGCACCACCCCAACCATTTCCCACATGTGTGTGTGCTCATGTGTGTAGCTCAGGCTGATCTATTTTCACTCATCTGCTTCCCAGATTGCAGTTTTTTCCTCAGCTGATTCTTATTTTCTTCCTCCCGTAATCACAAACACAAATCCTCCTCTCCCTTTACGCTCCCGCCGACTTCATCATGTGTGTTTTTGTATATTTCCGTCCATATTCAGCTGCTGCTGTTTATTCTGATAATCCTCACGATGTTCTCATTAGCTATTTGTAGAGCTGTGTGTTGTGGCCAGGAACAGACAGATTTGTTTCGGTCTCAGCTTCAGTCTGTCACAGTGTGGTGCGACATCCTTCTCACAGACGGTGAATGAATAAGGGACAATCTGCAGTAAATATCCAGTCCTGGGAGTAAAGATCCAGATGAACAGATTACCTTTCATAACCTCTTTCAGAAACGATAGGAGCAGATTTTTCTTCTTATGCAACTGACACTTTTTTTTCCTTGTAGTTTCTTTGAGGATATTGTCTAAGGAGGGAGCAATTAACTTGAGATAAATGCATTAATGCAGACTTTTCAGCATCTTACTTGTTTTCTTGGACAAATTTGTTTGAGGAACCCATCATTTTCTCTAAATTAACTTGACTGTTCAATCCAGATTTAAGAAAAAACAGACTTTTCTTTTTATTTTAAATAATAAAATATATCTAAATGGCGTAGACAAAAATTATGGGAAGTTTTAATATTGTATCACGCAACGTTTAGAGGCAGTCAAGTGATTTCTGTAGCGATCATTGATCCTTCTGCAGCCGTCCGCATGTGACTATCCTGCTTTAATTTCCTAATTTTAATATTAAAGTTCGCGTATCCCTGTGTTTACAGGAAGAGATTAGCCCTCTAGAGAACGCCGTGGAGACCATGCAACTGACCAATGAGAAGATCAACAACATGGTCCAGCGCCATCTCAATGACCCCAACCTTCCCATCAACCCCCTGTCCATGCTGCTCAACGGTATCGTGGACCCCGCCGTCATGGGTGGCTTTGCCAACTATGAAAAGGTAAGGAGCACGTTTTCACCTAAAATCAAAGCACAAATCATTCCTTTTAACTGCTCGAAATAACCGGTGTTAAATATCAAATATTACAAAAGCTGTTCATCTCCAGATGGATTTTAGCTTTGAGGGAAAGGCTCATTGAAACTAATTGTCTTGTTAATTGAAGCAGCAATATCTAAATCATTTGTTTAGATACCTGCATGATGTCTCCGAAGGAACTAATCACTCAAGTGCTGCAGGAATCAAATGAATACAAAAATAAAATGTGAAGTGCCATCAAGGAAGTAGCAAAAAGCTCAGCGTGCACTCTGATGACTGTTTACTCCTCAGCTTTATCCATCACTCACTCAAAACAATGAAGCAACACTGCAGATAACAGACTTATTTTATTTTTCCCCCCAAGTGTAGAGAAATCCTCTTCAGCATTTAGCACTGTTTTTATTTATTTATTTTTTTCAATTGAATTTGTAAAATACATCTAAAGTAGAAAATTGTGCCCAAATTGCCTCAAATAGGCTTCTACAAAGCTTAGAAGTGCAGGTTCCAGGTTCGAAATGATCTTACACGCACATAAAAACAGCTTAACTGCAACACAGTCTTGAGTTGTGGTGTGAATTTAAATGTCTGTTTTCAACATTTATCGAAAGGCTTTGCATAAAATTGTTTTTAACTCTTAGCTTCGTGGCCAAAATTTCTAACGATTGTGCAAAACCTGAAAGGCAGACTGACTAAATATTCACATATTCAGGAATTCTCAGGTAATAGTGACTTGAAAACTGAACAACACAACACAAAGCTGAGCCTATATAATAATCCTAGGCAAGTTAGAAGCCTGCTGGTCTCTTTCCCTTTAACAGGTCTTACTATCAGATGGAAGTAATAGCTCAACTGCAGGGAAATATTACCTCACTGCAATAGTTTCAAGAAGCAATTTCACCTGGTCGACACTCTGTAGAAGGGCATATGATGTAATATTTGTGTGGGGCTTTTTTTTAATCTTCCTCTAGAACCATGCACATGCAGTGAAACATGCAGTAAACCCTTTGGCATTTTTCTTTAACGTGTCTCTCCCTACTAGAAAGAATGTTTCTCTTAATATTTCTGATCTTTTAGATCCGATTCCTTGATTTGTTTCCTGCAATAGACCAATCTACATCAGTGATTTGTTTACAAAAAAAAAAAAAAATCAGACAATTGGCTACAAATCAGCACACTTGGCTTGAGTTAGTATTCAGTCCTTCTGAACAGAATAACGAAAATTTAAAGGTATTTCTATCCGAGTGCTATATTTGTATCAGGGTAGTCTCACATAGCCAGGGCTTCCGCAGCAGATCTAGACTCCACAGCAGCTTTTATCGGCCAAGGACCATCCTTACTGACATTTAAAGCAGCCAGTCACAGTTTTGTTTCGTTTAGAAGCAAGGTCAACAGACCAGCGTGCAACCATAGATCGCTCATTTAAGAAAGTCTTGCAAATTAATAAGTCTGTACCATGAACTTCATATCAATTGAAAAATCCACTGTTTAGCTGATCCTCCTAAGCTTTGTTTCTAGGCAGATTGATAAAAAAGAAGGAAAAAAAAGAAAAAGTGACGCACACGTCTCTCAGAAATCCTGTAGATTCCAACCAATCAGATGATGACTTCAAAACTAGTGAAGTGTTTCCAATTTTGTGTACCGTTATGCATCAGACGTTCAGCCAGCGGTTCATCAGCATGACGTCTGAGGCTGAAACTAGTATCAGGGTAACACATTCTATGAGTCCTGTATGTTATTTATTATGAGTACATGTACAACATACATTTATAACGCAGTCTGTTGAACTCGTAGGCTCTGACTGGTCAGCAGCTCTGATGGTATTTCAGACTGTAATACAAGTCACAGGTTTACATTCATGCATTAGTGATACGTTATTGTCTTAACACAATTCAGAGACTGGTAAGAAAGCACTCTTTAATTTTAAAGTTAAGCATTTTAGCGCAGACCCATCGCTATTTATTCTATGAGGAGAATGCTGCAGTCTTGTTATGCTGCAGAATGTTGAAGTCTTGTTAACTTGGAGCATGAGTGAAAATGAGGATTGTGAAAGTATTTCCAGCTATTCTAAGAGATGACTTGTTTCATGGTTCCACCACATTAAACTATAAATGGATTGTAATTAAAGGCAACATCATTTGGTATAAGAGAAATAACTCACTTCAGGATGTGCTGCTGTTAGAAAATAATCAACTCCTAGTGGAAACAGGACTGCTCTGTTGATTATTTTTCTTTAATAACCCAAAAATGTTTTTATATATAGTGTGTGTGAAATAAGCCTGTAAACACAATCAGGTAATATAAACTAATAACCTTGTCTAAAGATTGATTATTTAAACTGAAGTCAAATATGAGACTGTTCAGATCAACATTGTAGATGCAAACCTTGGAATGTCATAACATGGACATTAGGACACAAATGAAGCATTATGCCAGGTCATTACAGACTAGATCCTAAAACCTGTTTATTCAGTTTCTTCTGTCTTTGTGATTATAACAGCATTGTTATGAACATATATTATAATGCATTATGTAACACTGCAGGTAGAAAACTGTTGGTCCAGTGTTTATTTTGGGTGGCTGTGTTGGCCCTCCTTCTACAACATTGGCAAAGGAGCACTGTGAGAAACCCTGTAAAAAGTTGGCCCAGTGCTCACTCACACTGGCAAAGGGCACTTTTTATAACAACCCCATCAACAGTAGACCAGCGTTAGGAAGTTGGATTTAAAGTTGGCTGAAAGTTTGTTGACCCTGGTGGCCCAAAGTTAACCCAAAGGGCAAAATCTCATAGACACAATGTTGGCGCTGTAGAATGGCTGCCTCTGGCCCAACCTCAGTTTTCTGCCTGGGATATAAAATGAAAAGTTTTATCAGGTTACTCATATGGCTATAACTTCTTGTGAGCAGGTATACGAGGTATTTATTAGGTATTATACTGTAAATATAATGCATTATGAATACAGTATTCATAGGAAATATTATACAAATGTGTAGTTAGAATTAAATTAAAGTAGTTAGAATGTGTAATTAAAATTAACTCAAAGCCATCTCTTTCTCAATCTTGTCCTCTGCAGGCGTTTTTCACAGAGAAGTACATCCAGGAACACCCCAAGGACCAGGAGAAAATCGACAAGCTGAAGGACCTGATCGCTTGGCAGGTACGTCCTTTTACAGCTCTTTCTGTCCCAAAGCCAATTCTGATCCTAAACAAGTGACAGATAAAAAGCAGCCAGAGACGCTTCTGACGAGACCACTGCTAACTACTAAAGAGCCATAAAACACACTGCATTAAATGATAATGATACTCTTCATGAGCAAATTTTCTCAACTAGCACGGTGTGAATGAGTCTTTAATAGGTGGGAATGTTGACTTCAAGCAGTCAACACTTCAAGTCTGAAGTATTTCATGTGGTATTTATTAAAATCTTAAGCTGTCTAACGTAGACCAACCTGAGGATTTTTTGAGAGGATCATTATTAAAATAATAGTAAAAATTCCTAATCCTCACTGTTGTGTAGCACAGATATATCACAAAATGTTTGCTGCTAACACTAGACATACAGCTAGCATGAGCCAGCTTGACCAGAATTATTTCAGATCAATTTAGTGTTCATCTAAAATAATGCTAGCTAGATGTTAAAATACAACAAGATTGGACAACAGATTATTTTAGAACATCTCTGAGCATGCTCAGAAATATTTAATGGGTTCATGTTTGTACCCATGTGTGGCCTCAGAGACAATTTTGTGCGTTGTTTATTTTCATTTGGCAGATTATTTAGCATTCATTTTAAATGCAATAATATTCATTTTAAATGAAATAATAATTGATGGTAATACATGTATTTTTGCTGATGGACAGGCAGAGAGCTGTAGAGGTTTTGTACCACCTTATTTCAGCTGGGTGTCAGTTATGTTTTTCAGTCTGAATCTCAGCAGCTGAACAAATAAAATAAATGGCAGGAAATTAGTTGAAAAAAAAAATCATTGAAAAAATGTATGTTTGTTGTTCTCTTTGGTAGAGAGATGAGCTGTACTTCACTGCTTTACGCAAGCTAGGCATCTCTGTATTATCTCACTTTACAGCTCTTCCTTTAGATAAATATAATCAATCACGTCCTTGTTGTGAAAATGGAGTCATTCCACGCGGTTTGTTTATGAGGCCGGAATAGCAGGTTGCAGCCGGATTGTAAAAATGTGCACTAATAAAGTATCAAACACAAGGAAATACTTTAAGAGCGCGTAACGCAGTTAAAAAGAAAGTATCTGGAAGATGCTCCAGCATATGTTCTCGCAAATGTTCGCTCGAGCCGCATATGCTTCAGTGCAGTATTTCATTACACCTATAACTATATGCAATTTCAGCAATCGGACCCGTTTTCAGAGTTGTGCTAATCGTTCCGTGTCTGCATGGTCCGCTGTTGAGAACAGATGTATAAGATCTGTTCATTAGAACGTTCTTGACTACCAGGGCTGTAAGAATATTTCAACACTGGTGATTTGGATAAAGATGATGATGTTTTATAATGTAATGAATTCTGATTATATAGTCATGTGCTCATGTTGTTTTAAAGTGTTACGTACGACAGTGTACGCTTATCTGCTGCTACACAGTGTCATGAGGCATGTTAACATTCCATGTATTCCATATAACTGTTAGAAATGTAATGAATTAAGAATAGAGAATGAGGTGGAAGTGGTAGAAGGTCTAGAATTTGTTGTGATTTTTTTTGGGGGGGGGGGAGTGTGTGTGTTGTGGTGGGGGGCATACACTATACAAATTTCAATTTCCTTATGCACACAGTCATTTCTTCTCCTGGCCCTGAACAGTAGCTTGAATAGTTGTGTACTTGCTCATTTTCTCCGTTCTAATGCATTAACCTGTTTTACTGCATGTACGCAGATAACTCCTAATTTTTTTTTATGTTATTATGTTAGCTACCACCATTCAAGGCTAGTTAACAGTGTTTTCAGGCAACCAAAACATGACACGAGCCAAGAACCGTCCATTGTAGCTTTTACATACATTTTGTGCTGCTTAATGAGTTAATGATTTGTTATATCTATGTTTGATATCTATAGTAACCTATAATAATGCAGTTTTATCCGTTCTTCCCTTTTTATCATGCATCTTTAGCTTGTTCAGTGCTTTTTGCGTGTGTTCGATTTTGTGAGCTCTCCCCTTGTGCAGGTTGTTATCTGCTCTAGGGCACATGTCATACACACTTACCTTCAACTCATGACCCTCCTCACTGTGTAATAGGGGCTGAAGTACTTGCTGCCTTTATAGATGCGCAAGGGAGGAAAATGACATGTAGAGGCCATTTTGTGAAGTGGCAGGCAGTCTATAACAACTTGAACAGAGGCTCAGGTTTTGAGCGAAACTGCCTGGGTAACAGTCACTGGATCATATAGTAGCAATAAGACTCATTTTCCCGAGCTGCAGTATATGTGGGTCAGGAGTATGTCAAGGTAAAAAAAAATAAATAAATAAATCTGTAATCAGATTCAACATTTTTTTGTGTGTGCGCGATGCTCTGAATAACAGACTCCAGCTTGCTGCACATCAGGATACTTATCAGACTGGAGCTCATTCAGTATGTTAATTCAAAGATAATTGGCGTCGGCGGTGAACATGAGCCAGAGTCACAATCTTGGAAAAACTGACCTGGCAATCACCTAAAGCGCCACTTGGTACGATTTTCCGGGGAAATTATCAGTAAGCTCATGTATAAACAGAAGCTAATGGAATTTTTCAGGGAGGAGGTTGATGCTTTCTATGACATGTCTATGATGTTGCCTTCGTGTCAGACCAGATTACACCGTTAGCCTGGCGCTATTCATACCAGAGATATACACTAGGGTTCTTGTTGGTAAAATTCTGGGGCTTTTTTAGTTCAGTTTCTTTATTGTTATTTCTCAGTTTTTTTTCCCCTACTTTGTTAACAATATTAACACCTCTGGAAGTGGCAGATTTTAAACATTAGCACAGTAAAGCAATGAGAGGTGTTAAAGCCTGAAGTAAAAAAAATTGGAAATCGGAGAAATTAAGAAGCTGTTGGTCGTTAGCACAGAATTCTTTGTGAAATGAGTGGAATAGTCAAGGATGTGCAAAGTACCAGGCAAGAACGTGGCAAAAGCAGTTCAAACACAAATGCATTGTGAGATGGACAATGGGACTTTGAATAACACACAGCTCCAGTAAGTGCATGTCCCAGGCTGTCAGTGTAAAAACACTGTTTCTCCGAGCATGATGTGATGTTGCATGAATAGCGTTGACCTATTGACTGATACATTAGTCGACAGTTCTTGCTCGAATACACAAAGCCTCAAAAGTGAGCAAAAGAAAAACAAGAAAGTGTACAGGAAACAAAAGGAAAGTGCATGTTTAATCAGTGGAATTGGAGGAATATATATGTGGACTTCTGGATCGATGAAAGCAGTGAAATTGGGTTAAATTCAGTGCTTCAGAGCAGATCTAAAACCACTGTATTCAAAGACTCCACTTTCACTCCATTTCCCCATAGGAAAGTGATGGTGTCGGGATGGTCTTTTTTTTTTGAGGAATATTAATAGACGGGTGCTGATACAGGATCGGATTTCTCTTTATTTGCATGCGTTCAGCTTTTCTGGGTTAAGAGCCAAGCTAATCCTGAAGCTGCACTGCTATGCCTTGTGAAAGTGGAAATGCTTGCACGGGCATATATTTACCACTTGCATATAATTTTAAAATCATTTTAATATTGAATGATTTGTACCTTCTTGTACTTAAAGCATGTTTGAAGGAAATCTCAACTATTTCACTCAGTCAGGTGGTGTTTTAATGCTAAGCATTAAAACTGAATGAAATAAAAGGGTTTTGAAGGCGATGCAGGTTTAAAGGGAAAATTTCAGGGCTATTCAACCTGCACAATTATTACTAATATGACAATCAGTGTGTCGTGAAAAAGGAACTGAACAAAATGTTTAATAATGAAAGTCTAAGGGCGGATGTTCAGTCGATACATGTCTGTATAACACACACTATTATGCTGAAACAGAAAAGGTCTTAGTTGAGAGCGAGTTCTACTTAATCTGTTATTAATTTCAGGCAACTTCCTACCACTGGAACAGATACCTGGTTTTCATCTATATGGATTTAGGGGTAGTTTCTCCCAAATGTATATTTAGCTGCCCTTAGAAGTTCGTTATCAATGACATAGTTTTCAGTTCATTTCTTTGTACAGGTAGACCTGAGAATCACTGCCATAAATATTACATAAACCTCCACTAGTGTCATTTTCTCATCTACAGTTTAGCGGTATTGTATCATGTTTTGATTGATTTGTTTAATTGATTTTATGTATTTATTTATTTATATAATTCTTCAAATTTGTTTGACTAAATACAACAAAATAAATCCCTTTAGCCCACATAGGGGTGTTTGTTGGGCTAGTACTAATACTAGAGCTACTGCTGCAGAGGTTGGATGGAAGAACAGAAAACAGGCCTAGAAGAAGAGGATTTATTCATTCATCCATCTTCAGTAAGTGATCTATCCAGGTCAGGGTCATGGTGGATCAGGAGTCTATCCTGGGATCACTGGTATGAGGCAGGAACACAGTCTGGCTGTGATGCCAGTCTGCCAGTCTGTTGCAGAATAGAGAAAATGTCATTGTGAAAAGGATCAGATAATTTTTTCATTGATTTGTGGTTCAAACTGCACTTAAAAAAAAACGACATAAAAATCCATCATTTTCCACCATTAAACCGAGGTGTTTTGTAAACAGCCTCACCCACTGACCGGTTGTAGTGATGATCAATGCATCAAGCAGTGTGAGACACCCTCGACTTGGTGTTTGATGTTGAGCTCTGAATAACATGTAATTATGTCTAAAGTGAGTCAGGGTCTGTGTTCGGACGTGATCAGGCAGCTGATTGCTGTGCATTGCGTCAGCTCCTAGTGACAGACTTTTGCGTTTTCTGTCTCATATCTCACAGTAACCTGGCTTGGGCTTTGTGTTTACCTGAAAATCTCAATTCCTTCTCCTTTTAGGTTTGAAGGAAATGGGGATATTGTCTAACTTTGTTTCTAGTAAACACCATTTAGACGTCTGCAGGACTATTTCTTATATTCAGCGTTTGTGAAATAATTCAGGTGAGAACCCAGGGCTTTCAAAATGGGCAGAAATTGGGATATGTTGCATTTGATTGATGCTTCTGAATGAAGCCTTGCACTAAATCCACAGTAATACACACTGCCCTAGAATATGTCTGGCAAATGAACATTCACGCTGCGTTAGATTGCTGTGCGTGTTTTACGTGTCCGAGTCAACAACGCAACACCGGAGACGTATCAGATACTTACAGGGATGGGATGTGATGTGATGAAGCAGTGTTCAGGGTTTCTACATGGTGTGTACTGAAAGTCGGTCCAGAACAACTCAGTGAAATGAACACATCATTGCATCATCTTTAAATTTTCCTTTCTGAAGGCATTCTATCCAAAAAAACAAAAACAAAAAAAAACCCTCCAACACCAGAATACAGATTAGGACTGACAACCCCTGAGAAATCAATTGGATCTGAGAGGCAGGAGTTTGGATCAGTGATACTGAGCCACATGAGATACATGTCTTGCACAATGTGTGTTTGAGAAGGCGGCTGATGGACAAGCAGTATATTTTTTTTTCTGAATAGAGTTTTGAGAAAGCACACACCAGTAATAGATCCATAATGTAGCCACATGCACAGTCTGTTAAGCAAATCCTAGTAAAGAGAAGAGCTCAGATCTGTTGAACTTCTAAAGCATTGTGGCTGTCTAGATTAATGTTTACATTAGAACCCTGCAACTGTTAACTAAATAAACTTCAGGAAGTGCTTTTCTTTTACATTCCCATGTTTACATGTGTTATAAGTGTCGTCAGCTACAAACGCCAAACAACTGCTTAATTATTTCGGGTAAAAAGACTACACTGCTGGAGAGAAAGAATGGGGAAATGGCTTGGAGTATCAGGTGGTCTGTTACCCTAAAGGTTCCCTTTTGTGTCTGGTTCTGTTCAAGGTTTCTTCCTCATGTTTTTCCAAGCCCATGTCACCTCTGACTCGCTCATTAGGAACTAATGGGACAAGTAATGGGACAAGTCCATGCCAGAGATATACACTAGGGTTTTTGTAGTAAATCTGTCCAGCACTTCTGTGAAATGTAGTTATTTTACCCAAAATAATTCTGCCGTTGTTTGGCTTTTATACCCAATACCTACTCATTTGGAGCTAATTAAGGATCTAAATATAACATGGATTTGTGTAAAGCTGCTTTGTGATGATGTCTGATGTTATTTACAGAACTATTTAGTAGTCTGGCTCTCACTGTAATTGATGTGTGTATATATAGCCACAGAGTTTTGATTAGTGCGTCAAACGTAAAAATCCTGTTTTCTCTGTGTACATTTGCTCCATTTTCAGATCCCATACCTGGCCGAAGGTGTGCGTATTCACGGCGAGAAGGTGACCGAGGCCCTGCGACCCTTCCACGAGCGTCTGGAGGCGTGCTTCAAACAGTTAAAAGAGAAGGTGGAGAAACAGTACGGTGTGAAATCACTGGTAAGAACTTAAACTTAAGAAAACCAGAATTATAATTTCTATTCAGCCCTCCTTTTAAAAGCCACCATCAGTATATGCTTAGTTATGATTAATAGGATTCTTCCCGAACAAGTTCAGATTAATTCAAATATGCAAATGTTATTTCAACATTTAATATATTAAAGGTCATTTAAAGGTCCTTCTAGAAGCTACATTGAGCCCTGTCATATTCCCAGTTCTGTAAATATAACAGTAAAAATTCTGTGAACCATATGACCGCTGCATTCCCACTACAGGTAAGAGAGACCCAAATTTAATGTTGTTCCTCATGTGTGACATGGAATTTTATTTTCTGAGGTAACCACGTGGTACTACGTCTTGCAAGATTTATGTGCATTCACTGGAGTTATTGATTGTTACTATAGTAATACAACCCTTTCTGTTTCTCTGAAAAATTAGCTAAACCATCAAGCCTGCTAACTTAACAGAAGATCAGATTCCAAATTTGTCTTTTTGATGCATACTTTCTGAGAAATATAGAAAAGTAACTTTGCTACTTGAAAACACTAACTGAGCCTTTACCTGACCTATTTCAAACAAAACCTGAAGAAAATATTTTCCCTTTTTTCTGTATCTGATCAAAGGCAGGAGAAAAGTGTCAGGATTCCCCAAAAGAAAATGCACCTCTTGGGTTTCCAGACAGCTATAAATGACACAATTACAGACATTTACAGCATGCAAATATTTGATGTCTGACATCTATACCCACATGGATATACGGATGTCACGTATACAGGCAAACCTGAGGATAGAGCATAGAGATAGAAATCCAGAGAACATACAAAACTAGCATACAGCTGTGGAGTCGGCCATTAACTTTGACTGATGTAATGAGCTCAAACCTGCCTCCATTGTTGCTGACATTCTCTGTAATATATTCTACTAAAGCAGTGATTGCATTCCTGGTCTGCCAATCCTTCTGTTCAATCTGTTTCTCTTCTGGGAGGAAAAAAAAAAAAAAGAGAGAGAAAGACAGTGGCTATGTTATCATGCATCTGTATTTCACCAATACAAATGAATTCATGTCAATAATTAACTTGCCTTTACCTTAAAATATTCATTTGATTTAAATCTGTTTATTGCATTAAAACATTAACAGTGTTTCCTTACACAAACATTTTATTACAGGAGGAGTGCAACCGTGACCCAAACACATGCACAGATTCTGTTAGTGAAAGCAATCAGACACAAACGTGGCTATTATTCAATTTAATTGATTATTGAAAGGATTACCCACCTCGTTCACTCGGAGAAAAATATCATTCAGATTGCCCCCAGCTGGTTTAATCTATTCTGATTGAAGTGTATACACTCCCAGTTGCGCTCTCAGTTGGGTTATTTATGGATTATTAGACTGCATGTAAACGTAGCTAGTGAGGCAGGGAGAGGGAGACGCACAGAGAGCCAAAATACACCCGGGGACATAAGACTAGAACTCCCACTTTAACTGGATTTGCATTTACAGTCATATTTATGGCATTCAGCAGATGGTGTTAACCCACAGTGATTTCATCTACTTGGAAAACAAATGCTTATACTGAGATTCCAACCAGGAGTGCTCATGCATTGAAAGAAAATATGCATTACTTTTTCAGCTAAGTGCATAATTAGTGTTCATTAAAGTGCTTATTATAGAGCTGAGTTTTCACCGTGCATCGGAATCGTTGGAGGTTGCAAGTTCAGTGCAATTATCATTTTTGCATGAAAAATTTAGCAGACCAGCATATCAGAACAAATACCAGCTGTTCAAATAGCTGACATGTTAACATAGCTGACTGGCTAAATAATTAGGCACACGGTGAAAATGTAGCTCGGTCCTCTCTTTGCTTATTTTTGAGAAACCCCTAACAATTGTCCACTGACTCCACTTTTTCCTCTAGCTGTCCTTCATTCCTGCAGTGCGTTTTGTCCCTGCCCTGAACTCTCCTCCTCCACAGACATGCCTGCTGAGTCGCCTAATGCTGCTCCATTAATAACGGGAGAAACTCTGAACGAGAAAGTTTAAGAGAGAAAGAGGGACAATTAATAAGCTGATGGGAGCAGTGTATGGGGAGACAGTTAGGGTATTAGTGATGGCTCCCAGCAGGTATTGATCATCAGCTTCTGTGGCTCACGGTTCTGCTGGTCAGTCACCTTTCACTTCAACGATGGCTCATGTGGAGCCTGGATGTTCAGCATGTACACTAACAGGCTGCTTCAAGGGCAGTGTGTGCGTGAGAGAGATTCAGACTGTAATAGAGGAAGACATGTGTGTCCTGTGTCTTGCTGGTTTGTGGGCAGTCGTGTGTGAACAGTTTGACTCACCTTTTTATGACAGTTGGTGAAAATCCCCGTCGAGTCTCAAACTGTATAAAGGGCAAGCAGGGTGGATCAGCACGCAAACACTCTCCCCGAGCGTACACTTTTATTAGTGGAGTTCAGTATACTCATCTATTTTTTTTTTTTATCTGTTTTCTTACTTTACTTAGTTCATCTTTGTTCTGTCCTCTGTGTTTTATTATAATTTTCTTTTTATCTGTACAGTTAAACAGTGACTCAGTTTGATTTATGTGGGAAGTCTGTATGCGCTGCATGCTGTAATAGCTTGTAAAGCTCAAATATCCCTTTTAAACTTATTTGAAGTATTAAAGCCCCAAGCATAAAAATGTGGTGTGTGTGTTTTAGCCCCCAATTGCAGATGAGCGTCGTGGCACACGTCCTCGGTCGATGGTGCGCTCCTTCACCATGCCCTCGTCTCAGAGACCGCTGTCTGTCGCGTCTGTCACCTCCTTATCATCAGACAACTCGCCCTCAAGACCAGGATCTGATGGGTACAAACACACGCACACACACACACTCTATCACCACTCAATAAAATGATCCATATTTTCATGTCAGAACAGCATTTGCAGCTTTACACCAACATTAGACCTGTAGGAAAGAACATTTTGTTATGACTGCTAATAATATGTAATAAAGCCCTTACACTTGCACTTGTAGACATGTACGTGGAAGTTTAGAGATGTTTCTGACCACCTGGACAAACGTGAATCTGTTTTCTCATTCTCTAAGTTCGAATCAGTTTTACATCCGAACAGAAACATCCAAAGCTATAAAGTAATAAGTGATAAAATAAGATAAATACAGAAGAAGTAAAATGATTGTGTTCTCTTTAGACATTTCAGTATAATGCAGAATATATTTGATTTCACCAACCAAAGGACATGATGGAATGTATAATTTATGGTTGATTAATTTAGCTATATAGTACTATGTTACTTAAGTGAAACTACCTCACTGCTTTCTCACTACACACAAGTTGTAATGCTGTGGAGATACCTAGCTAAAACGTTAAGATGTTACTACTGCTAAATTTCTGTTATAGCTGACTAAATGGTCATGTCTAAAGACTTCATTATGTGAAAAGTGTATTAGTCCAATAGCTGTACAATGGCCATATGTCCAGAACCCCTGGACATATGGGTATTGTACCACAGGCCATTGAATAGTGCACTATTCAAGTACCCTTGGCATTTTCTATTTATAGTGGAGAACAATCAGTGTATGCAAAGGTATCTTGATATATAACAAGCAATTAGTGCTGAAATGATCTCTCAATGCACTTTGCCATTTATAGGTACGCTTATGCTTTTCTTTCACCCCATAAAAAGAAAAGGTGAGCTGATTTACCTGCAGCTGCGTCCATTATAACTGCAAGTTTATTTCAGTTTGGAACCTTATTTGTTTTAACATTAAAAATGTCCTGAACTTGTGCCAGAAAAAAAAGCCTTACACTAATGCCACAATACGCTTAACAGCTGGAGTGTGCGCTTTCATTCATGCACTGATGTAGAACTGAAAAGCTTCTCTGAACTCCTCACTGTGTGACTTCTCTAAATTTCGTACCTCAAAGCTTTTAATTTCCACCGCCCATTGCCTCTGATGGTCATCAAAAAAAAAAAAAAAAAAGCATCCACTCTCTTAAATGTACTACCAAGTCTGATAAGTGCATTAAGAATGGATTTGTGAAAGGAAACGTCTCTAGTATAGCGTTAGTGAGTGATGTGCTTGTGTGTTTATTGAGAGGTTCCTGCCAGTCCTGCATAGCGGGCACTGTATTGCCAGCCTGAAGGATTAATTAGCCTGTGTTTGGAGAGTGCGATCTCATCAGCGATGCCCTCCACTGGTATTTAATTGCAAAGGGCATCGCACCACATGCTCTTTCATTTGATCGGTTAATCCGTCTGGTTGAAGCGGTCTGATTCGTACAAACCGGCGCCAGCACTTAAAAACACCAATTATGAGAGGCAGCATTGGGTATGTGAGAAGGGCACTGCAACAAATTCCTATCAACTCTCTTGACATGGTAAATGTCATTTCAACTTTTTTTTATACCAAGTTTTTATAAAACGCAGTAAGAGACAAGGAGACTGGATATTCTGTGAGCAGTCAGATGAGCTTGTTTTATAGTTTATACCTATACACCGAGGAAGATGGTGCTTTAGGGGTTACGGGGTGCTCACTATTATGCTGATCTGATGAGACAAACTTGTGTAATGCTTTGCCGAGTGTTTTAAGACTTTACAGTGCTGAATAACAGTGTGGAATCGGTGAATGGACTGAAGAGAAAGTAGTGGGTTTATTATTTCACTGCCATCTTTCTTAACATACTCAGCAGACGTGACGGTGCCTTGCCAAAAAACAAAAAAAAAAAAAAACAGCATAAATTACAGTAGTAAGGTATTGGGCCAGCAGGCAGAAGCCACCAGAACATCTTCAGTGTACCTTGGCATAGATTCTGCAAGGCTTTGGAAAACTAATGGACTGAAACACTTCTTCCAAAAGATGTTCTCTCAGTTGATAATATTGCTGGAGCACTGTCTAACATGTTGGATCACAGTATATGATCTACATGATTTTTATTTAAACATCAAATCATTCCCTGAGTCCTCATGCTCTGTGGAAAGGGGTGGAGTCATCCTGGAAGAGACCAGCCCCATCAGGACAGAAGTGTTTCACCAGATCAAGCTTTATAGCAATGGCCCAAAACAATACTACAGTAATCAAAACACACCACAGCCCTTTTCCACCTTTTAATTTGCTCCTCATCTGTAAATATCAGGTCGTCGTGCCCAAATATTCCATATCCTCATTTGTAGCATCTCTGTTGAATGCAGACCAAATGTCAGAGACACATTTCCATTTGCTTTCCATTCTACAGAAGTCTGTATGATATTAAAAACTGCTTTGACATCCATGCTGAAATTTTCACTCTCTTTCATCACTGTTTATTTTCTTCCTTCCCTCCCACACATTTCTTACTCCATTTTCCTTTTTTATTCTCCCTCTTCCTCTTTACAACTATACTCTCATCCTTTTTCTGACTCTTCACCCACCTACACACCCATCCGAAAATGTCCTTTTCTCTCTTGTCTTCCTGTAGCTTTGTTCTGGAGCCCCTCTTGCCAAAGAAGCAGCACTTTAAGTCTCAGGACAAGCTGGACCGGGATGAACCTGAAAAAGACAGGAAGGAGAAGAAGAAAGAAAAAAGAAACAGCAAACACCAAGAGATCTTCGACAAGGAGCTGAAAGCCACTGACATTCCCATGCAGCCCACTGAGGCGGTCATCTTGTCTGAGACGGTGAGAGACAGAGATTAGTTTGCTAATGTTTTCTTGTGCAGAACGTGATGTGGTTTAAAAAAAAAAAAAAAAGAGGTCCATGATAACTTCATAATAATCGGTTACAGGCACATGGTAACCTTGCACAGTTTTACTTGGTCTATTCATAAATTCCTCTCATTCTTTATTGCAGTGGTTCTCCCCCAGGGGTCAATAAATCAGGGTCTATGAAAGTATAGTCTGTGGTTTTTAATTTGGTAACAGAAGTAGACCTACTTTTATCAAAGTTATTAACTTTATTAGCCTGTTTGAGTTATCCCTGAATTCTTCATTTTACTGACTCAAAAACAAGCATGCACATAACCTAATATGCTTTCTAAGTGGAAAGATCAAAAATAAAAATCTATATAGCTCCAGTAACTAGCCAAAACA
Organism: Hemibagrus wyckioides; assembly: GCF_019097595.1. Lineage (NCBI taxonomy): Eukaryota > Metazoa > Chordata > Actinopteri > Siluriformes > Bagridae > Hemibagrus > Hemibagrus wyckioides. Next base: position 7,783,153 of record NC_080722.1, read on the forward strand.
TTACTGTACATACCTGAATAATTAACCTGCAATTTTTTAATAATTCATAAAATGAGTTTGTTTGGCTGCAAAAGATTTAATGCATATAAATGCATGTAAATGTTTTATACCTTTAGTCATATATACATCAAACTGTGATAGTAGTAGTAGTATGAATATTATATGTATTTGTGATGGGAAAATATCATGACTAAGCATTTCCTCACCTGGATCAGTTTAATTCTCAATCCTTCTTGATTTTCCTGTTTTCAGATCAGTCCACTGCGTCCCCAGAGACCAAAAAGTCAAGTGCTAAACGTGTTGGGAGAGAAGAGGCTCTCTGTGTCCCCAGGTCCTGCTGCTCCTCAGACTACTTCTACTCTTCCTCCCCCCATCACACCAAGGGTCAAGCTTGCTTTCAGCATGCTGTCCACCTCCAGTAAGTTTCACTTTAATAGTGCACTGTTTTCACTCAAGTTGCAAGAATCAACCTAGCAAGCACGACACTTTGATTAGTTAGATTGCTATGTACTCTTGCTAGTTTCTTTCTTCGCATAGAGGTTACCTGAACACAAACTTTTTAGCATGCTAGGGGTATAACCCACTTCTGTTTCAAATGCACTTTTCAGACTCACCAATGATAGACTTGATGGAAATGGCACCTTTTATAAAGCTCATTGTTCTCAACTGTCTTCTCAAAAACGCTCTAGCTAAGCTCCCTCTGTGCGAGTACTGCCCTCACGCTTAGGATCTAGTGGTTGCTTTCTGTGTCATCATCTTTGTTGTGGGATTGAGAAAGTATCATGTGCCTATCCACTGCAGCATCACTTCTTTTGGGTTGTTAGAGCCATTATGAACACTTTATACGTGTGTAATAACAGGGTAATAAACTGGTTACTAAATATTAATAGAACACGGTATATTCTATTTCACTGTATTATAATATTGTCTTAATTTTATTCGTATGATAGATCTGGAACTGAATGGGATGGGCTATGGTGAGGTTCCACCTCCTCTGCCAGTCAAAAGCAGTGATTATGGAAACCTGATGGAAAACCCAGAGCAACCAAGTCCAACCACACCTCCTCCTCTACATCCACGGGTAAAACACATGAGCATGCACAGACACCCACGTACCTTTCATGCAATCAATGAAGCCATCATATGCAATTCCAAACCAACACAGGATTTAATATTGTTTTCGAAATTTCAAAATGGTAAATGGCAGCACAAGTTTGACAAGGAGTGACACTAAGTATGCATCTGACCTTTGCCTACTCGTTAACTGGCTTGAAAACTCGTCCGTAAACAAAGCCACCCTGTATGTGGAGCATCGTGAGGCAATGAATGAATATACAAGTTTGCTGTTTAATATTCATTCATTACCATGCATTGTTGACTCACTCACAGTGTTTTTCTTTTTATTTGCTTCCCCCCCCCTCCCGGATTTGACCTGTTTATCAGTCTTTCCTTACCTCCACCTTCCCTTATTAAGCTCAACTCTTTCGTTCACGTCTCTCTTCAGCTGGACCACTCCTATCTATTACCTTTTAGTGGTGGTGATCACTGGATAGTCCATTCCTCCTTTCTCGCACAGTAAATGGAATGATTTATCTTCTGGCTAAACAGAAATGATCAAATCATCTGATTGTTAGTATATCTGATGGAGGTATATATTTCTCCTTCCACTATGTCTTTTGTCTCTTTTATATTGCATTTCTGGTGGCTGTTGCTTGTATATTACTTGAAATTCTCTCTGTACCACACACCCTATGTGCACAGGTTTATAATTGCTGCCTCCATAGCTTGTAGTCCTTGGCGCGATGTCTTCTTGATGTATGTGTTTAGAGGACGTGTCAGGACTCCTGCATAGAGACAGTTTGATACCTGTCCCAGACTCATGATTTACATGTAACAGTTGTCACAGTTTCACAAGCCAACACACACACACAAAGTATTTTCATTTAAAAATGTCTTAAATCTTGGTCAAGTGTTTCTCATTAAACCCAGGATCCAAAAAAAGCAGCTACAATAATGTTGTACTTATATCATGTATGAATAGATGGTTTTAGCCCCCTGCTCAATGGTGTGCAAATCATAAAACATTAGCTAGCCCACCTCTAGTCCAGCCAGCAACAGTTAACTATAAAGTATGACAATCATGTGTACATGGATTTCAGGACTTACAATAAAGTCATGATGTGACAGTAATGTCGTATTTGTTATAAATACCTTCTCTGTTGATAGTACTTTCCTGTAAACTATTCCTGGCCATTAACTACTGCTTGCAGAAACATGTGTTTAACACCTAGATAAAGTGTTAGGAGGTGATCGCTATGCTTACACTTAGTTCACCTTGTATAATCTGAAGAAAGTACAGGGTGGTGCATGGGTAGTGGATGAACAGACCTCCTGGAGTGTAATGGCACTATGTAGTACCTGTGAGGATGAAGCACTTTAGGAGGAGATAGGTGTACATTCTCTTTACATCCCCTACAAAAAGGATAGCGCTCTAGGCACTAAGCAGTCACTTGGACCATTGGAAGATACACACACAGTTTGTGAAACAGTTCCCTTATGAAAGTAAACAAATTCCACATACCCAAGGCTCTAGTGTTCAGCATCATTTCCTGGACTGCTGTGTAGCAATTGTTGAGCAACCTACTGCTCTGAGGGGTAAAACGCACAGGCGCAGGTAGTCTGTAGAATGCTCTAAGCTTGCAAGTCGCAGGCTCACAGCTTTGGAGAGCAGAAGAACTGTAGCTTTGACCATAGTCACAAGCTGCTTTCCAAGACATGGCCTGGAATGTGCACTGTAGTTCTAGAGAAAAGGAAAGAAGTGACATGGTGTGAAAATATTTAGAACCATTACTCATCATTCTGTGAATTTTTCCTGTGAATTTCGTGGCGGATTTAATTTATTGTTTTACGTTTAAAGGGTACAGCATGAAGATTACGGTGAAAGTATCTCAATAATTTTCTGGGTTTCTCATTTGTTTACTGTTCTTATTAGAACACCACGGTGACATTTATTCCGTTTAAAAAGTACAAAGACGTTATTCTAAATGGTGTTCTAGGAACATTCTGTGCTGAGGTGACGCCTTAACACACCTCCGATACAACAGGTATATAAATGTTCGTAATACATGTCACACATAGATTCTAACTCTATTATGTCTCTTGTTTCCTTTTTTCCTCCATCTCTCTAGAACATGCCCCCTCCACTGCCGAGCAAAACCCCACCCCCTCCTCCTCCGAAAGCTACAAGGAAGCAGGCGTCCATTGACTCGGGGATTGTCCAGTGAGAATGGATAGTATATCAGAGAGAGACTTCGGCACTTCCCCAGACGCTGGGCTTGGGTGATTCTGAATTGGCCTTACTGACAGTGTGATTAAAAACCTAGAGTTCATAGTAACTCCCTCATCATCTTCACGCTGAAAGAGCTGGCCTGTCCAGGGACTCTCCTTTTTTTCCTTCTACTCACCAATTATTAGTCAAAGCCTCAGCCCTGGTGGAAGTGCCAGGTATATTATCTGATCCATTTCACACATCTACAGGCCTGTAAAATGAAATTGTGTGTCAGGGCATGTGGCTAAAATGAACAAATCAGGACTGTCTGACATGTCTGCTGTCAGCATGCAGGAGTTTTGCAGCATTAGAATAATTATTAGTTTAATAGTCAGCTGATTTACTTAAGATCTTTGGTCTTGCCCCCAACCACCCCCCCCCCTCCAGTCTGAATGAGCAACCACTCCAGTGCTTAGGGATTGACGTAATCAGAATGCTTTACACCTTTTCCACTCCTCTTTTTTTTCCCCCAATATATACACATATGTGTACAGATATTTGTATATATGATTTTATTTTATTTTTTTTTTCTTCTGGAAGTGTATTTTATAATGATTGTATTAATATTGGGGCAAATTTACTAGCAATTTTTTATCCAAAAAGGGCTTTTTAGAATTTTAAATGACAGGGATTGTAAAGTACTTCTTTGTACTATCATTGAATATTTTTTTTCCCCTTCAAAAATCCCCCCCCCTCTTCGTTTTGCCGTGCACACAGCTAACTTCCTCTGTCATATCTTTTTTGTATAGAAACTGTAATGCTGTAACCTTGGATTATGATAACAATGACTGTTCCAAATTCACTACTGACTTAAATAAACTCATTATATGTATTTTTAAACATGGTTGCTGGGGCTGTGCTGACCCAACTGTATGTTTTAAATTAATGTAAAATGGGTTTCTGGTGCCTTGTCCCTGGTGAAAACATTGTTGATTGCTGACCTTCACCTTGCTTGGAACAAGTAATGGAATTGGGCTTAGACTTTTCCTCATTTGTTCTTCTACATTCCATCTACAAGTTACTTCACCTTAAAGGGCAACAGTACAATCACAGGTAAATTTATCGAGTGCTTCTTGTGAGAACAGATAAAAGCAGAACAGTATGCCATTCTGTCTTATTTAGATTGATTAATAGGCAGTGTAGGAGTCATCAGTTGCATCACTTGATGTAAGATTCTACAGTTGATCATAAATTGTATAATAAAAATAGTTCATTTGGAACTAACACCACAGACACTTTATGCACATAATAACAAAGTAGTGTGGGTCGAGTGATCAAAGCTCAGAGTGACATATTTCACCTCTACCAGCCAATAAATTATCACAAGCTGACAAACAGGAAACACTTCAGGTGGATTGCTTTCCTTTCCTGGGGAAGAGATGGCACCTGGATGGAGTATTGGAAAAAGGCAGTGTGATTCTGCTGTCCTGGCATTTGTGTGGATGTTACTTTGACCCATAGCACCAACCTAAACAGTGTAGCAGACCAAGAACACCCCTTCATGGCAATAGCATTCCCTAATTGCCGTGGCCTCTTTCAGCAGGAAAGAGCTACCTTGCCACACTGTGACAACTGTTCAGGAAAGGGTTAAGGAACATGACAAATTGTTCAAGGTGTTGACTTGCCTCCAAATTCTACAAAATCCCAATCTGAATGAGCATCTGTGGGATGTGCTTCAATCCATGGAGACCTCACCTTGCAACTTACAGAGCTGCAGCTCACTCCTTTGTTCCAGATACCATAGCACACCTTCAGATGCCTTGTGGAGTCCATGCCTTGATGGGTCACAGTGGTTTTAGCAGCACAAGGTTACCAAAAAATATATATATACATACACATTTTGTCACTATAAACGGCTCCTAAACATTTGAATACTGAGAACAAATGACAGATGAAATGAATAATTCTACATTGCTGCTTCTGGTGTTTAATGACAGGCTTTTTAAAAAGGATGATGTGTACGCACTGCAGTAATTGTGGAGTGATTAATGGACGCAGTCAGTTTATTATGGGGGAAAAAAAATGCAGTGCTACTAAAAATGAAGATTCTTGCTTTCTAGCCCACATGAGCAAATAGTTCAGATGATTTCCAACGATTGCCTTCCTCAAAGACCACACGTTGTCTAATTATTCAGCTGGATATCTTTTGGATGTTGAATCACGCTGCAAAACCGCAGTTGCTCTCAGGTTTATTCTGCTACATAAGAGGGTTCTGTAAATCAATACTCTAATTAAGCCTAAATTAAAATCTTCTCATTAATAAACAATGTGACATACTTGACAATTAGCCAATGTTTAATTTCATTTGGTTTACCACAGCCTGCTACTACATCAGCCATTAAGTTTAAGTTCTTATCTATGAGCAAGAAGGATTTTTTTCTGATGACTCCTGGGGAAAAAATAAAAAAAAAGCATTGCACAGACTGACATTTTTCCCTAATTACCTTACTCAAATCCCTTACCTTACCAAAATGTTTCAGAATGTGTAAAACACTAAGTGGGACAGAGCGGATGCTCTCTTGCTGTAGTATATTGAGTATGCCAGTGTTTGCTCAGGAGGTGGTGGGCTACAGGCGGAGGCTCAGTCAGAATCGGTGAAAGGCCACCCACAAGTCCAAATAAGGTCCACTCAAATCTCTTAGCACTGTCTGTCCTATTCCTTGGGGATTCTCCTTTTGAAATCTTCATTCTGCTTTATTCAAGCCTTTCAGGGCTATTGCGATTTTAATAGAAGAATGATATATTCATTCAGACGTTGCCATGAGCAAAATTGAATCCATCTTTTTCTGTGAGTGTGTTCATTTCTCCCTCCCTGCCTCCATCAGACCCCGCTGTGATTAAGCGAATATGCTCGCCTGGATCCAAATCAAATCACCCCACACAAATGACCAGCCATATCAGTGTTTTCCAGACTAAGTTGACGTGCCATTTCATTTTAATACCAGGAGGAAGTCTTGCAATAAAATGTCCAAGTGACATTTTTGTATTTGTACTGTTCAGTAGAAATTAGTTCCTTCCAGAAGCTTTCAGTGTGATCCCTTTTTCTGGCTTTTGAATGTCTTCAGTCTTATATACAGTAAGGCATTTAATCCTTGTATAAACCTGGTGTTTTTGCTCTGCACCTCTATACCTGAGTTTGGGTAATCAGTGCAACTTTCCTAGACCCATTAATCTCAGGGCTCAGAGTAGCAATGGAGTCACATCTATTGAAGATCTCATTTGTATGTTCACTGACTAATCTTTGCAAATCCTGGCTTCACCTCATTTTCTCAAGTTCATTCTAACCTTCTTGTACTGTTAACTCGTAGAGCGGAGATGCTCTTCAGTAGTGACCCTCAAGTCGCCTGTGTTTAAAGATCAACCTGATAGACTCAGTAAATCAATACAGTAGAAAATATTACATGATGTTTACACTTGAATGCAGATTAGAAATTTAAATGTCTCTTTCTTTCGCTCTTCCCTCTGAATATTGCATTTGCACTGACATTTTCTAAATGACATTAAATATTAAATTGGACTTGAATTCACTTTTTGTGGTAATAAGAAATGTGTTTATATTTTTCCTGACTTAATAGCAGTAACTGAAATGTACAGAATACTAGGCTTGTGTCATAATACCCTTTCCCAGTAGTGGTGGGTGATTGGAGTTGGTGTTCAGAATAAGCAGCAAACATTTTCTCATGCCAGTTTCATTGTTTAACACTTCTTGGTAAATGCATAGTGCTAATGTGTCTGCATGTACATTTAGAGCAGTGACATATGCAAACTAACGTGGTAGCTCAGGGACATGCCGCTGTACGAGGAGTATCTCTCTTCCTCCTAGGCCTTATGTAAAAATGTACTACTCCAGGATAACTGGGCATCACCATGCACTTCCTCAAGATTTTACAAGGTTTACATCGTCTTTCCCAGTGGTGTGAGACCAGTAGTCATCTCTGAGCACCTTCTAGGACACTTGTTGAGGTGAGTCCTGTTCCTCATGACGGATGTTATCCAGGTTTTGCACAATCCCTGGCAGTTAGAAGGGGAGAAATCGAATGCTTCTCATATTTGTGATTGTGCTTCTATGTACAGCAGAGGTGTCCAATTTTATCCACAACAGGGCCGGTGTAGGTGCAGGTTTTCATTCCAAACAAGCAGGAGCTACACCTGCTTCCACCTGTTTAATCAACTGATCACGGCTTTCAGTAGACTCTGTGTAGTGGCTTCTTGGTTGGAATGAAAACCTGCACCTACACCGGCCCTTTGCGGATAAGATTGGACATCCCTGATGTACAGTGTAATACCTCCAGTGCTTGTCATTCTGGAACATTCTCCAGTTCAAGTGAGGAAGCTCAAGTGTCGTAAATCAGTCTGCATGCACACAGTGTGGTACACTGGTGTTGCACACCCATGGTAGTTAAAAAGGGTTTATAAGACCACAGTTACATAAGAAAGCAGCTTTACACCACTATTTCCATGCACATGAATAGTTATTACAGCTACCATTACCATTAGGCACGGAGTATTCAAGCTTCATTATGAGTGCATGCACTCTTCTTGGGAGGCCAGCCTGAATACTAGCAGTAAAACCCATTTGTGAACTACTAACCTTTTATTTTAATGAGTGTAATGCAGAGGTCTTAACCAGATGAAAAATGGATTGATTTGGTTTTGGTTCAGTTTAAACCAATCACCAACCTAATCAAGTTCATCTTTCCATTGATCCCACTGATTACATGCAAGTAAAGCCAGGCTCCACTGAGAAGGCCTGTCAGTTAGATGGATGTGCAGGGAAGGGAAAAACATTCCTGCCTTATTGACCAGGACCCTGTAATCACTAATCAATAACTCCACTACAACTCATTGTTCAGACAAGTGGTCCCAGTGCTGTGGTAGGCATTAGGTTGCTTCATTGTTTTTACTGTAGCTTATCTTGACTCCAAATCTGTATGCATCAAGACTTACCCATTCAACAGTAACACTAGGTATAGACTATAAGGGAGACATTATTTAGATCATTCTTTGGTAAGACTGTATCTCTGATTTTGCTATCTTCTCTCTGTAAATTCTGTTAACCTGGAAGAGCAGCGAATAACCCACCAAATTTTGACCATTTTTAAACAAGATTCTGTATTAGTTATGGGTGGGGCTGATTGTCACGTGAACACTTCTTTCCATCTGACACAATTTCATTTGTTTAGGTGCTTACTGTGTAGTGCATTTGTTTAAACACCACTTGAAAAACGAATAATCTCTGTTTCTATAACACTGTTCAGAGTGTCTTAGAGATACTTATAAGCCTTTATACTGCTTTTGGATGATATAATGATTATTATAGTAATGATTTTTTTAACTGAAATTAGATTTTAATTGATTTTACCTTTTGTAGCATAAAAGTTATTTTTGACCTTTGTAGAATGACGTGGTCTAAAAAAATAAATTGCTTTCTGTAGATTACAGGATTCAAACATACTGTACAGTACATGATGCACAAACCAGGTCTCGGATGTGAAGGCTGATCATCTGAAGGTCCTTAAATGACTGACTGCATGCACCAGCGGGCAGCTAAATCAGCCACATCTAAACTGTTGTGTTAATTGTTTATTCCTCTTGATTGATGAGCGTGATTGGCTGGCTGATTGATTATAAACATTTACCACAGGTGTAATCACTTGGACATGGTCAGTTTAATACCAGAATAGTGATGGTGGAGGGAAACAATAACACAGTCTCAAAAGAAATTTAGATTGGTTTCTCTATACTGGAAACATATAGCTAGAATATTTGGAGATGAACAAAATCTCCAAATTATATTTTCGTAATTTCTGACTGTTGGGTAACATCTATATCTGGTCACTATGCCTGTTTTTGTATTTGGTTGTGTGTAAATAAGGTAAATCAACTTGCCTCTTTTGTCAGCCATTTTTAATTGGCTAGTGGACATAATGATCACCTTGGAAGATACATAAAGTCTCTTAAATCTGAAACGACGTGCGTACGCCCTCTTATGGATTGATTATTCACTCCCTGTTACCCAGCTAATCTCTCTTAAGTGGTCTCAATCAGTAGGTTACAGATCAGTGTGTTCAGTAATTGTACATCATAATTATTTCAAGCATGCAATATGGACTTCTTCTAGAGGGATTCTAGGGAGAATAAAATGCTTAGGAAAATACGTTGGTGGCTATAAAGAGCTGAGATATTTGACCAGCACAATGTCTCCCATGGAATCTCCAGTGTTCTCTTATTACGCATCCATTCTACATTTTATAGCGATATTTATTTGACGGTGCTACCAAGCTCATCAGGCATGCACTGTGTAAAATTAATACAATTTTGTCACTCCTTTTGACTACTTATTTCTCAGTGAGGAAATAAACACTCATGCATAACATTTAATCCAAATGAATATGAATGAATCGGTCTATCTGAGATTAGTCACCATAAAAGTATAAAAGTTTCTGCTTGATTTCTCAACTCTACTGGCTTGTGTACAATAATTTATTGGCCTATAGGCAAAATTCACAAACCACAACTGAAAATGTGAGTAACATTATTCTGGCCTGCAGGCATCTTAATCAAACAAGAAGCGTGATTTTCCATGTTTTTTATCTTAACTACTACTTCTCTGATCATTTTTGTGTTAGATTAAGCGCTTTCTCTCCAGCCCTTTTCAAACAGGATCATGAATCTTGCTGTACTTTTCAGTTAGTTCCAGGGAGGGGTTACCTTGGCAACCATCATCATATGCAAGGACTAGGGGCTGATCATAGTGAATGCAGATGAGGTGGCGAGGCTCAGCAGGCCTTTCGTTCCACCACATTCAGCAAGCGCATAACACAGTTTCCGACATATTTCCCTCATTTGAAAATAATTGACCTTCATCGATGGGAAATTTTTTGTAAACATGTACTTTCTTTTGTCCATCTAAATGTCCAATACTGCAGTGATTTTATTTTTGAAGCACTGGTACAGGCTCATCAACTGGCAGATTGTGTTCTGGATAAGGATCCTGATGATCAATCTGGGTAAAAATACTGCATATGGGGGGAAAAAAATCTTGGCCTAGATCAGCAACGCTATTATTTTTTCTTTTTAAACATTTTTAGCAGATCATCTGTTGCAGCTCATGAAAAAAGGGAAGAGACTAGATTTTTATTTTATTTGATGTCTAGTGTCAATACGCCTTGTTTAAACACACATACACACAAGATAGACGTGTCATCTCTTGTTAAAAGTCCAAGCCAGTGGGAAAGAAAAAGTTATTCAACCTGATCTCTTATTTATAGCCATAAACTAATTAGTGATTAATCATTAAATGACATTTAAACATATTATTTTCTTATTTTATAAGCAACGGATTTCATGTAGCTGGACGTTCACATATTTTAACTGAGTACCCCTGAATAATAGCTACTTAGGATAAGTAGATAGTAACTGTTCAGGTCAAATACAATACCTATTAGTACATCACACACACAAAAAAAAAAAACTTGAACCAAACTTTCACAAGTCCCAGACATGCTAGTGCGACAGGGTTAAATGCTGAGATGTCAAGATATTGGGATTCCTGTATTTTGACATTTCTGTAATCATCCTTCAGCGCCCTCATCAAAAGTCAGAACCCCAGCCAACTGCCTGCCTGTGTGTCCAGGAGCTACTGTATATCTCAGAACATTTAGCCATAGCTCTTTGTTCTTCCTGCTATCTTGCACTTTTTTCTGGCCAGTTGGTTCAATTTTACTTCTGCAGCACTTATATTACTGTCAGCTCCTTTATCAGCTAGATTAATTGGACCGTATTCACCCTCACTTTGTGAGTTGCTTTGGAGAAAAGAGTTTACCAAATGAATAACGGTAAATGTAATCATCCTGTTTTAACATATCTTAAGTATTAAACTGAGGGCAGTACACACTGCTCTAAGTGTACTACAGTCATTTCTGGAAAAAAATGGAAATGTTCATACACTGTTCATTTTGTCAGTTAACATTAAGATGCTTTTAAGGGCACTGCAACGTTAAATTGGATATATTCGGCTCTCTTATTATCCCAGAGCTATTATTCTAGCTTGACACTTTGTTCTGAGAGTAGCCAGTCAGGAAACCTCCCGTCCACCACTGCAGATTTCATCACGACTTGACTAGACGAACGATCAAACACGATCGCTCAATCCCACAGTGGCTAAATGTCATGGGCATCTTATGTCCAGATCAGATCGGACCTGTGCTTGCATTTAGCCCGTCATCGTTACATGTTGAATAAATTTTGAGTGCCAATTCTAAGAGTTTTATATAGTGATACCTTTGTTCATCCATCAACAGCAGTCATGCATTTTATATGCAAGGTTTAAAGTTTTAGCACAGGTCTCCAGGTGATCCTCTGCTGAGGTAAGCTGTAAGAGTTCTGCTGTAGAGCTATAAGAGAAAATCTCCTCACAAATTATTAGGAACTGTAATAGACAGTTTCACAATAAGTCAAATAATTTACTGATATCCTTATAATATGTCATAATTTATACTACGTTTAGTTCTAATATAGATCATCAGCATCACGCCGAACCAATGCGGATTTGTCAAGGACCCTTGCACAGGACAAACGCTAGGATGAAGAAGAGTTCTAATATAGTTTCACCCTCAGACACTCCAACTGTAGAATAGACATACTGTTAAAAATGGCATCACTAGCCTTACAGAGCACTTGGCTGAAAATAAAAAATCAGGGAATCCTACCCTAACATTTTTCTGTGTCTCATGTGTTTAAATAACAGGAAATGGTTAATAATTGGTCATGGTCTGCCATGTCAAACAAATACGTAGACAATCTTTGGCCATGTTTACTGATGAATGGTCCACTATATGGCCAAAAGTATTGTAACCTCCTAGTTAGTGAGCTCAGGTGGTTCAGCCACACACACTGCTACCAGAAAAATAAAAAAACATAGACATGCAATTTTTAGAGAGAAATATTGGCAGTAGAATGGTCATATTGAAGAGCTTGATGACCTTAAATGTAGCCCTATCACAGGATGACACCTTTACCACATGTCAGTTTGTGACATTTTTGGTGTGTGGGTCAACTTCAACTGCTATTATTGTGAAATAAAAGCATCTTGGAGCAAGAACAACTCACCCAACTCACCCGTGGTAGACCACACAGACAGAGGAAGTGCATCACATGTACAAATTGCCTATCCTCCCTACAGAGAGATTGAGTTCCATGTTGCCTCTGGAACCAACATCAGTGCCAGAACTGTGCTTTGGGAGCTTCATGGAATGGGTTTCCAAGGCTGAGCAGCTGCAGAAAAGCCTAAGATCATAATGTGCAGTGCCAAGCATCAGCTGGAGTATGCTGACGCTGCATGCAGGAACAGTGGAAACATGTTTTCTTGAGTGATAAATCACACTTTGTGAAGGAGTATAAACTCCACATACTGGTGTGGAGGAACTCCAGTGACCTGCACAGATCCCTAACTTCAAGCATACTCAAAACCTAAGGGATGAACTGGAACATCGATTACGAGGCGATTATAAGCAATGCATAATGAAAACTAATTGCAAGCAGCCATGTTTTTAATCCTAATCATCATTACAAATCCACTTCCAGATGGGCACAATGATGCAGTATTTCAGATTTAAAGGACTTGCACTTCCTGAGACACAGTTATTTGAATTTAACATCATCCCCTGTTGAAATGCCACACGCTAAACTCTGCAGACTTCATCGGAAACTTGTAATAAACATGCCTTTCAAGTTTTTACATTGAATTACACATGTTGGAGAAAAACCACGCTCCACACGACTACATGTGATTGGTGTGTATTGTTTACAAACATAGTTTTGGGGTTCAGACACCAATTTCTGGACAAATCCTGTAGGACTAGTTTTCAAATCATTGTCATGTTATACAAGTTATATGTATAATAACGGTCCAAAAGGCATTTTTAATGGTTTCAGCCAACGAATCTGAAGATAAACAAAATTTCACTGTTCATATAACAAGAAATATTCTAACTTTTTTAAGCGAAAATGAGTAAGCTTAGGTTACTTGAGAGAGGATCCCTCACATTCAGACTTTTCATTTTCGTTGACCCTTGTTAACCCTGTAAAAAGCCTGCTGATTGGCTCATGATCACCATGTTTTATCTCACCAGGTCATCAAGTTTTAACAAAAAATGTCTTGCAGATTAGTACAGCAGGTTTTAGCTCAATCAGCCATATGGTTGCTGAGAAACAATTAGCTGTAACTTGCAGATGCCCTTAGAATCTGAGGATATGGATATGCCTTTTCATTTTCCTATAAGTAGTTTTTTGAAGATATGGCAAAAATCCTAGGACTAGTTTACAAAAGTAGGTTTGGCATATTATTCAAAGTAGCTCAAAATTTAACACCGAGGTGCTTAATGGCTGTAAATGCAGATATGCATGTTTAGTATTAGCCAAAAGGGGAAGGGTGTTTAAAGAAATTTGTGGCTAGGACTGAAAGATCTCAAAGTATGTCTTAAAACATAATGGTTAATGTTACGCTAATTTGATGTTATGCAATATAATGTAATGTTAGGCCAGTCAGGCCAATCTCAGCCTTATCCAAGTAGCAAGATGGAGTACTACCAATAGACCAAATTTCACATGGTTTGGTCTGCGCCATTCATTTTAGGGAAGAAAAATCCAAATAGGAAGAATTTAGCTTCTGAGTGCTGTGAGAGAAAAGCGTTCACATAATCATCTAGAGATTACAAGCTTGAATCTCTCTCTCTCTCCCTCTCTCCCTCTCTCTCACACACACACCAGGTTGGCTTCATGTGTGTTAGAGGATTGCATACCGCTCAATCCCAGGTTGGTCGTTGTCATGCGTTGTGGGTTTTAGCTAGTGGGTAGAAATTAGCGAGACCAATTCACATAAAAATATACAAAATAACCCTAAAAAAATAACTTGTTTGAACAAAACCAATACAACCCCTAATTACCTAATTGGGCCTTTAATTACACTTGGAAACACAACTTATAACCGTATTCTTTATTGACTGAGTCTGGTTTACGGCAGATAAAGTGGAATGTGTGTTTGATTACTGATGACTAAATGTTTCACACACGCTGTGTTGTTTTTAATTCTGATTTTATGGTTATTATTTTGTTCAAGTACATTCTGTTATTATAATTACTTTATTCATATATAGCTTAATATTGCATATACTAAATGCATAATTCATTTATATGCAGAGCTCAAATATGCCTTTTGTATCTGGGACAGAATAACATGGCTGATTTAACCATCAAATGAATAGACTGACGCAGAGTTCTCCCACCAGGCTGTGCTTTTGTTTTCACTGAAGCCTTCTTGTTCTTTCATTTTATCTGGGTGATGCATTAGCTGTATGCTCACACCTGATATGGTCACAGTGTGTCTGCTGGGAAAAATGGGGGGGTTGAAAAAGGCCAGGCTTACTCAGTGTAGCCAAATCAAGTTAATATTTTTATAAATCCTACGTTAGTAAATATATCAGCAATGAATGACTAATCTCTCAAGCAATGAGTATGAAACTATGTTGTATTTTACCCCAGAATGCATGTCTCTTATGAAAAGAGACAAAATATGAAAAATGGTAATGTAGTGGTGGTTATTACGAATACTGTAACTCTGTAAGCTGTTTTCAAATGCAGGAGGAGAAAATGCTCTTTGATAAGCACTCTATTATTCTTTAAACAGTCTTTTGCCAGGGTGTTTTTTGCCAAAGCCTATAGCAGCGACTCCTTTTATCATTTTGATATTTATCATTTCTTATAAAATTATATTACACTGTTGTATCAGATTAGAAAACAAAAGTATATTTTACTACACTATACTATACTATTCAAGGGCCCATATAGAACTGTGTAACAAATTGTGTTGAAAAATTAAGACTCCATATGAAATACTCTGTCTCTGACTTCCACATGTTTACACATTGGTTACTCAACACACCATTTTGTGTAATTAAAAAGCAATCCTCTGTTTTCTGCTCTCAAATAAACAGAGGATGTTTGACTGCATAGAAACTCCAGTTGCTTTGCCTCGCAATTAGGCCACGAACGGACGTCGCTAGGAGACACTTAATTCTCTTGAAGTGGAGAGGTTTCATAGCGAAGCTGTCCAAAGTGTGCCAATCAAACTCGCTCTAACCTCGTACACGCACGCATATGGTCCTTTTTATCCCAAAAGTAGGCCAACATCTGCATACAGCCTGCAAACAACTCCTTATGTCTTATTTCTGTCAATCAGTTATGCAACCTAATAAAAAAAACAGAGACAGCCTTTAAAAATAAAAGATGTGAGGAGAACACTAAAGCTTGTCTGCTGTCTCTGCACGCTGTCCATAAAGGATGGCTATAATGCAGAGAAACCGTGTGTTTTTACAGTTCAGCACGCTGTGACTGTGTGATCCTGCAGCAGTCTGCCAGTGCATCACCGAGCTGATCACAAAACAGCACAGAATATAGATGGAGCTAGCTGCTTGACTTCTGCTTGCTAGCTAGCTACCTAAAGTGTAAACTTTACCTGAAGGGGAAAGGCTACTGCGCTAACTGTGTCAAAGGCACAAGCTGGATCACATTAGCATGCTAGTTAGGACAATCAGGAAAATTTCAGTCAAAAATATACACAGTAAAAAAAAAAAAAGCAAGCAGAAACCATGAATGACTCTCTCTCATGGAATACAAAAATACAAAGAAATGCACCAACCTTGCACGGTTAGTCAGTGATTGCTCGCTGTTTTGTAACTGCAGCAATGTACAACTGGGCATCAGTGCAAATTACACAACGGGGAGAAATCAGCTGGCTAGCAGTCAGTAGCTTCACACCAAATAATTTCCTTAATGCTTCAACAAAAATCTGTACCCATTTTATGTGATAATGTTTTGAGGATATGAGCTGGCATCATTGTTGCCAATTCTTTTCAGGAGAAAGTAGCTATATTTATTGGATCATCATGGTTGTATATCAAACCGCATGGCATGAAAATGCAAGTTCAATTAAAACTGACTTGCGGTGAGAAAACAATAGCTTCGAAAATTATAATGAATAGAATGAAGTCGTTTGCTCCTGGCACCATAAGCTGTTGGACTATTTACATATTCACAAAATGTCATAACTTCTATCAAGGACACAATATACTTAAAGGAACTGGTTACTGAATATTAGCTTGATCGAGTGCAGCTCTATAAGGCTGCAGTCTTTACCCACTGGTTGTGAGTCGCTCAAAAACTCACTTGGCGCTTAAAAAAATATACAACTGCTAAAAGCACTCTAGCACCATAGTCACTCAGTAGGCAACACTGGCTGCAGTATGACAAATACATACAAAACTCCTGCCAATTCTGACCCAACGCCCCTGACAATAATTTTTTTCTAACATCAAAAATGTACTGTAGCTTAAAATGAAGCGAGCTGTCTTAAAAGCAGGGATCTTTAAAGGAAAGTCTTATTTCTAGAAAAGTTAAATGCTAAAAAATAAAAGCATTATTATTTAGAACGCAGAAAAGCCACAAAAACACAGTTGGCATTTGCAGTGTGTAATTACATATGTACGAGAAAAGAGCAAACGTTTTTAGAAAGACGGTCACATTTCATTCTTACATGATAACTAACTAGTCTGTAATATGCAAAATTACTGCAGATCAAACACAAAAATAGCTCAAATAAAACATTTCTTAAACACCAGGTGTCTACGATCTATTGCTGGCTGTGTTTATCAGCCAGAAGGGGTGTGTGGAATGGAGAGATGATCAGGTTTAGCGGTGAGAAATTCACAAGTGAGCTTCCTCTCATTCAGTAGCAAATAATCCTTCAGAGTGTCCAAACCTGTTTTTATATATTGATGTATTAATCTTTAACAGAATAAAAATGAAGGGTTATGATAAATAGTTTGACATCCCATCGAGGCAAATGAACACAGAGACTCAGAATTCATGAGTACATCATTGACCTCGCACTAATGTAATATATTTTCTGAAGCTAGCGTTGCACAAAGCATTTATTAATCTACCATTAGCTGCCACGATGATAAAGGCGAGAGCAGGGCCGTGTGTGAGAATGGCAAAGTGATTAGAGATGCTGTGATACACTACGAAATGTTTTATTAAAGGGCCTTAATTACGCCAAAGTTTGGATTTGGACTGGCTTAAATTTTCGATATCACAGCCATATTATTACAGTGCGTACTTCCCTAATGATAAACGTGTCTGCAACTCATTTCGGTGCTGAATTACAGCAGGCTCAATCCTTCCCTGAAGGATAGATATAATGCAGAGAAACCTTGAGGTTCATAACTGCTCAAAAAGGCAGTGTCTTTTCTCCTGCACCAAAGTGAAAGCAGTGCGGAGAACTGAGCCTAAGTGTAAATGCTGAAGTGAAATATCTCACAAATTATGAATGATGAGTTTCAATGCATGTCCTAGATGCAGTAGAATGTGAATTCCCTGCAGTCTGCATACAGAGCAATGGCCTACACATAGAGAATACGTGATGAGTGTAATGGGCTGGGTAGTTTGGAGTAATGCTGCCCCCATCTGTTAGTGCTGAGAGCTCGAGTCATTTCTCATTTAAAAATACACCTCAGTAGGGGCTTTCCTCTCTTCAACACACATTTCTCCACAGTTTAGTGGTGTTTTCAGTTCTTTCAGCTTTTGATTGATTTTTGTGTCTTAATTTGTGGACTGGTAGTGTAACTGAGAATAAATCTTCTTTAGGACTAATTATGACAATCAGGCAATGGGGGCATGGGAACCCCTCCCACCCCCACACACTATTTATTTATTTATTTATTTATTTATTTTCAAAATTTTGATACATACTATATAGCCCACAAGTTCTGAAAACTACAGGCTGCATTTACATTCATAACAATCTATTTCGGGAAAAACAGCATTGCTGCCAATACACTGATCAACCATAACATTAAAACCACCTGCTTAGTATTGTGTAGATACCCTTTGTGCCACTCTCTGAAGGTGTGCTGTGGTTTTTGGCCCCAAGACCTTAGCGGCAGATCTTTTAATTCACGTAATTTATGAGGTGGGATCTCCAGACTTGTTTGTTCATCCTGCAGATGCTTGAACAGATTGAGATCTGGGGAATTTGGAAGCCAAGTTAGCACCTCATTGTCATATTCCTCAAACCGTTCCTGAACAATTTTTTGCAGGGTTGCAAAAAGCACTATCCTGCTAAAAGAGTCCATTGCCATTAGAGAATACTGTTGTCATGAAGGGCTGTACCTGGTCTACAGCAATGTTTATGTAGGTGGTACATGTCAAAAGTCAGAATTCCAGGACCCAAGGTTTCCCAGCAGAACATTGCCCAGATCATCACACTGCATCCACTGGCTTGACCATTGAATAAATGTCTTCTTATTAATGTGTTATTGGGCCATCATCTTCACAGTATAGACACGGGGTCCATTTTGTTCATTTATGGCTGAATTTAGTGAAAGTGACATCCAAAGGATTTTCAAAGCAGTCCTGCTTAAGCCACACTTACTTTTTATCTGAACCTGCACACAGATACAAATATAGAAAGTGGCATTGTGTTACACCCCTAGTCTGCTGGTAAGTGTGTTTCACAGCAGGTGAATTCTGGACAGTATTACACTGGGAACTCTAACAAGGATTTGTACAGATTGAGGGATTTGGCTGGACATCAGTGATGCAGTTGGTCTGAATAATGAATCCTCTTGGCCAAATCTGGACTTCTAATGAATTATTAATTAAAGTTTCTGCTGTGCTGCTTTTTTCCTTCCAAGTTCATTACAGCCTTTGCTGGACTGCGGTCATTTAAATGAACCACTTCATACAGGCTAGTTGTTTTTTGTTTGTTTTAGTGTAAACAGATAGAGAGGCAGATCAGGTTCAATCATTACTGTGACACAAGTGAAGTAGCTAAAGCTCCCAAATTCTTTATTCAACTAAAATGGTAATTAACCATTTACATATTTTCTCTGGTAAAGGTTGAGGTATAGCTTTAAATTCTTCTCTTGTGTTAAAAAGTATAAAGAAAGTGATTTGGTCACTGATAATAAATTGGGTACAATGTAAAGAAGGCCAGGAACTCCTTGAAGTTGTCTGATGCTAAAAAAAAGTCCCCAGATAACTCTTAAGTTGACGCATACTTAAAGATCACCTTATCCTAAGATCAGGTAATGTGCCTCAGAGGTCCACAGCCCTGACATAATCCACCTGCATAATATGCAGAATTGTTTGTTTTTCCTGTTCTCGTACAAATCCGATAATCCTCACACAATCCAGTAATTCAGCTAATTATCTGATCTTACTCAGTTGAAGTGGGCATGAGAAGGGAAAGCACTAAAAAAAAAAGTGCAGTGCAGGAGCTCTTCATCTGGAGATACTGTATGTGCTGTACCACGTGTGTAGAGGAACTCTTAGACAGACTCACCTTTTTTCATTGTTGTCCACCAGAGGGAGACAGTGACTTTGTCTTCAGTAAACGCTAATTTAATGAAGAAAAAAAAAAAGATCGAATAAATTAATGCAGTAAAACGTTTCATTAAATCATAAATCTTTAACTGTAATAATATTTGTGACCGTTCACTTTTCCTATATATTTCACTGATGTGTCTCTTCCAGTATCTATACACATCCAACCCCATTAGGCACTCAGTACAATACAACAAATATCTATAAACCATTCACCTGATCATCGTAACATCATTTGCTTTCTTTAACAAATATTAGTCATGTTAAGATTATTATGTAGAATCCACTTTCCTGTCATTTGCTCAGACTTAACTCCTTCACCCCAAATCCCTTTGCTTTTTTTTTTATGCATTATTGCTCAGTAGTCCTATTAGAGATTTTTTTTTTTCGGGGAACTCTGTGGGATATTATTATTTTTTATTTATTTGTACTTCTTTATATGGGAGTTGTTTTTTTTTTTTTTTTAACACTGCTATTGAGGGATTGGAGTTGAATTGAACGCAGACCTGGCAACCTAAACAGCAGCCGCGAGCGAGACGAGTAATGAACAACACCTGGTGAGTCAATCGGTGAAGGTAATTCTGAGTCTTTTTCAGAGAGTCGGATCATTTCACTCGATTCGATAATAAGAGCCGACACCCAAACGGCTCAGTGACACTGATACCTAAACCGAACAAATGTTTTGACCTGATGAATATCCACTTTCCGCCGCTGTTTCTTCATAACATCTTACTCTTTAATTAACATTATAACATTACTTATTAGAATAATTGTTAAATATACACCGGAAAATGCTTGAGTAACACTATTACATCATAAACAAACATGACTCATGTTTGTTCATTTAAAAAGGTGACTCAAAGAACCGACTCATTCGCAAATGACACATCATTAAAACAGCTATCTGCTCTGTGTTGTATCTGAAATATGCTGTTTGCATGGAAAATTAAACACATACTGTAAACTTTTTACATTTTATATCAACTGTAAAGGTCAAAAATAGTATGCCTCTACAATAGTATACAACTACAGACCTAAAATTACCACATTTACACCATCACAAACACTGAAAATTGTAGCACTCCTAAAAGACGCATGAAATCAGATGTATCACCAAGAAACACTGAAACCTGTATAAGGCTGGTGGGATATAAATCTGTCTACAGGAACTGTAATATGAAAGGTTTTTTAGCTTGCCTTAAATGTTTTCATGGTGCTGCATTCAGTCCAGCTCGTTCACACATCACCATACATCGGCATCTAAACTTAATATGAATTCCAGCTCTTTTAAGTGAATCGTGTGGGTCGGCTCACCAATAAGAGTCGACTCTTTCTTTCCCAAATGGCTCAATGGCAATTTTCTTATAATGCGATAATTTCACAAACGGTTGACTAACTAAGCTGGGAATCGTTTCCTAATATTTTACTCTAGCTTTGAATTAACAAAATATTATAACTTTGTGATTCAATGTTTAAAATATATTTAAGTGATTGATAATTTGTTAAATAAAGGTATTGTGCCAATATAAAATAATTTGAAAACAAAAATGACACGGAAAATATACAAGGATTAATTACACCCAGATTAAACGACTCAAATTATTAAAATCTTCTACTAAGTTTGCTGTACAAGCAATAATTAGGTCTAATAAACTCACATAGTTACAGTTATTTTTGTAAAGTATTTATAAAACTAAATGCGCCAAGGTTAATAATTCTAATCAGAAAATAAGGACGTAATTAATTCAGTCATGTAATTCAATCCAGGCGATTAAAAGGTTGGGGCTTTGTACCCTGCTATTAGCCGCTTTTCACGTGCTGTCCTTGTGCTTAATGTGTGTGCATTTGTTTATTTGTGAGGTCAGTGAAAAAGCTTTAGAGTGTCTGCAGGCGAAAATACACTCAAGAATAATAAGGAAAGTGATTATATATTTGACAATAAATGGAAATTGTTCGAACTTTTTGTTTTTGTTTTATTTTTTGCTGTCTGATTGTTACCTCATTTTGCTGTACATGTGTCTAAAATTGTTTTGAGAGTAGATTTTTCCCTGCACAATTAATGCAGTTTTTGATTAAGGAAATTACTTTTACAAATATCTTTTTTTAACAGTTAATTTATAATTGGTGAGAAATCTTTCAGATTGTTTCACAGTGAAAAACAGCTGGATGTGTACAAAATTGTGCGGATTTTATTCTTCCCAAAAAAGTGCAGTAAAGGCATATTGTGTGAATTACATTTATTTATATAAGCCTATTTTTTGCCTTCTGACATTTTATTCCTTTTTTTTTAATTCCATATCTATATATTTGTATATATGTCACTATGCATATAAAAACGCAAGACGATCAGTATAAGGACACGCTGAATTTTTCAAGCATTGAGAAGATAGCACTTGGTTTAAAGAATCAGCTAAGGAGTAGCTCCTTTAACATGCATATCACCCGCAGGATCTTGACGCCGGGTCGTTGCATATTGGATGAAGGCCATCAGAGTGAGCTGAGTGTGGGAGGTGTCCTCATTCACAGATTCATTCATTTACCCTCCCTACAAACCTGCTTAAATACCCCTCCCCGGAGACCTCTTACAGCATTGTACACTGAAACCCCAATAGAGAAACACACACTACAAACTCGGCACGCTCCATGTTTCTCGAAGGAGAGAGGATTATGAGCGCCTTCGGGCAGCAGCCATCGCCGCAGCAGCTGAGCCCGGTGGCAAACCCGAGCGCGCAGGACATGTTGGACATGGCCGCCTACTGCGACAACCTGAGCGCCTACCACCATCACCATCAACAGCAACAGAGCGCACACCACCCGTCACCTAGATCTTCCGTGCATGCTCAGGCATATGGCCTGGCCGAGTACGCAGCTCCCGGTGCGAACCCGTACCTGTGGCTGAACGGGCCGAGCATCGGTACTACCTCCTCTCCGTACCTTCCAGGAGGCGCAAACGGGGCCTCCACCTACATGCAGCCTGGTTATGGAGCAAGTCAGCGACAGTTCCTGGCACCTCCAGCCGGTTTCCACGGGACCGACCTCGGATGGCTGGCCGTCCCGGGACAACAGGACCTTTTCAAGATGGTTCGACCTCCATACTCGTATTCCGCCCTGATTGCCATGGCTATCCAAAACGCACAGGGCAAAAAACTCACACTCAGCCAGATCTACCAGTATGTCTCTGACAACTTTCCGTTTTACAAAAAGAGCAAAGCAGGATGGCAAAACTCCATCAGGCACAACCTGTCGCTTAATGACTGCTTTAAAAAGGTCGCGCGAGACGAGGACGATCCTGGTAAGTCCATGTGCATTTTAGATTTTAATAAGTTTGTTTTCCAGGGAAAATGCGTGCTTGCTGGCAGTTAACACATTTTCATTCTATGTTAGGAGTGTGGGAGTTGATGGGAATGTGTCAGCTGACTTTGTTTAAATTATTAACCAATTCATGAAATATCAAAGCTATATTTAAGATGTGCTGGGATGCTAAACGCTGCATATATCTTCCAGGCAAGGGCAACTACTGGACTCTGGACCCAAACTGTGAGAAAATGTTTGACAACGGTAACTTCAGGAGAAAGAGAAAGAGACGAGTCGATGCGGTGAAAACGGAGGACACGAGCGCGCTCAAACTGGCGGACACGGCGAGCCTCGCGGGCGTCGTGCAGCGTTCACCGAGCCCGAGCGACCCCAAATCC
The DNA here is from genome assembly GCF_019097595.1 of Hemibagrus wyckioides. Classification (NCBI taxonomy): domain Eukaryota; kingdom Metazoa; phylum Chordata; class Actinopteri; order Siluriformes; family Bagridae; genus Hemibagrus; species Hemibagrus wyckioides. The sequence continues at coordinate 7,806,616 of NC_080722.1, forward strand.
TCACCAGAGCTCACTCCGTGTTTCAGCACGTTCGTCAGCACCATGAACTCGGTGGTGACAGGAAACGGAGACGGGATGAGGGCGCGGGACACTGGTGCGCTGCTGGCGGATTTAACACGGGGCCGGGAGGGTGTGTCGCCCCTGAGCTCCTACTGCCCCGGAGAGTCAGCTCCTCCGAGCGACCCGGGCCACATGAACCACAGACTGAGTTACTACAGCCCCGGCCTCGGCAACCACTTCAGCGTAAACAATTTAATATACAGCCGCGAGGGAACCGAGGTTTAGGTGGGACTTGGATAGACAGAATAGGATCTTACTGCGCTCTGTGAGCGCACACCTCATGTTTTCACCTTTATTTGTATTTTGGTTGGGCTTGGTTTTTGAGACATTGCCAAACCAATTGCACTCTCAAGTCCTGTAAATATGTATATGCACAGTAAAAAAAAAATCCAGTTTTCAATTGATTTGTCAGACTTGATGTTATTGTAAGGCTATTGCAAGGAAAAAAACGTTTTGCATTGACATATACAGTGTTCACCCCTGCACTGCTCCAAAGTGTAAATGTGGAGAATTTACTCATCAGGAAGCTAGGATAACAATGGTACTATGTATGCAACATGATTACTGAAAGGCTATTTTTGTATAATACCCATGTTTCAGTAAGCACGTTGCGTCATGTCCATGGTCCACATAGTCAAATTTATTTCGTTTACTGTTTGCAGAGGGATGTCGATGTATGGTTTATTTAATTAATGCGTTCGTACTTTTGTAAATTATGTTGTAAATAAACTGTGTAAAAAACAAACAAAAATGTTTTGGCAGTGCACTATTATTATTATTATTATTATTATTATTATTATTATTATTATTATTGTTATTGTTATTGTTATATAGTTGCGTGTTGCCCTCAGATTTTCAGATTTTCTAACACAATAATCCCACAGACACCACCTTTTTTCCACTTTACCTGTTCATCATTAATTATAGCAAATTACTTAATAGATATTTTGTTATGATCTTAATTATGACCAAGTACTACAAGCCTACATACTATTTTGTAAAGAACATAATATACAGATGTTTAATAATAATAATGATAATAATAATAATAATAATAATAATAGTAGTTCATTAAAATACTGATTAAAAAACGCTTACACACACTGCATTCGTTCACTCAGTATATAACTGTGTACTTACATTTACTTGACTATTTTTTTTACCTTCTCCTTATTTTCATGTATTCCACGTCACCCTTCATGCATATTTCAGTCAGTGCCCTGTTAGGAAAGCCTGACCCATTCCAGCAGCACATCATGTACAGCAGCTTCGTCGAGCTGACATTTTTTTTCTTCTAAGAAGTATTTAGTGTTTAATCGAGCGCTGAAGTGAACGCGCGTCCCCGCTGCGCGCTCCCCTAATTACGAGCAGCTTCTGCCTCGCACCCTTGAACGCGTCTCTGTCCTATAGCTGTGCTCCCTAGTCTAATGAAATTAGAGCTCATTATTACCTGTGAAATGTTAACGAAAGTGCCTTACATGAGTGTGTACATGCTTTCATTACTCGGTGATAGCAAATTTGTTTTGCAGTCCCGTTTGTTTAACTCGTATCCCCGTCTCTAACAGGAGGTAAGCCTTGGACATTTTCCGCTTGTCACTTCGGATCGAGCTGATTTCAGAGAGTCAGTGCGGCTTCCCAAATCCAGCGAGTTCAAGAGTTCAGCTGTGCGCTTTTATTTATACTCGGCTTATTTAACGGTGGATGAAAAATTTGTCTTTTCATCCAGATCGTCTGTCTTTCTCTCTCTCACTCTTTCTACAGGATGACTTTACTGCCCACAGCTGTTTCCTTTTATTTGCCCGAATCAGGCTTTTCATCACTTGGTTAACGGTGAGGCTGCCCAGGAGTGTGTGAGAAAGTGGGCTGATGTACAGTAGAGCTGTTTTATTTCTGATCTCTATAGTGGCTGTGAGTGGGTATGTCTATGGGCATACAGTAGATCTGACTCCAGCACAGCAGAAATGCTGTTTCAGGTCTAGCTCAGGAAAATTATTTTCCTATAGTGGACATATCTATCCGGTCCACGTGGTTACTCCTGTTCTATCCCATATCCAAAAACACATCTAACTGCAACATTATTGAGCAAAGTGTGAAACAATACTGAAAACTCATAGGAAGTTTCGCGTAAAGATTTTAATGACGCACAGACAGCCCTGACTTTTTTTTTTTATATATGATGAGGAGCGCTGTTACAGAAATACATGAACTAATGTTAATAATTGTCATTTTTAATAATGACCTGTGCTCTCATAGAGTGAGGCCCGCTTTAGTTTACACCTTGAAATAATTTTAAATGGGAAAAATAAATAATATTCAGGCATTAAGGCGCAAATTTTTAGATTTTTAAAGATTTATATTTATAAATTCCACGAGCTCAAATAAATAAATAAAAGAGTGACTACTGATGAAAAAAATGTTAAAAATATCTGTGAGCATTTACGGTGTATGGATTTATTATTAAATAGCTAGTTTCTTTCAATTTGCATTTTTTGCATAAATATGTATTATTTCCTATCCGAAACTGTAGAATTAACCAGGCACGAGCAACAGCATGGACAATGCATTGACCTTTACTCATTACGCAGATGTTCTTAAATGCTGAAGAGCTAAATATCCACCAGTTTATCAGAAACAAGTGACATATAGTGTTTTTCCTGCACATACTGAATATGTTCAGGGGAATGTTTTATCTACACTCTAAAAAAAAAAAAAAACTACATGGTGTGAACAAATGAAAAAGAAAAATAAATAGAAAAAATATTTGGTTATAATTACAATGGTTTATTCGTGTCCAGTGCTCTTTATTACATTGGAATTCTGCACATGTGGCAGCACAGGCTTGTTGCATAAATTACAACCAAAGACTAAATTATAAAACTCTGAAATCTGTGATGGTGTTAAGGTTTAAGGAGGGATACACAATAAAAAAAAGTCAGTAATTGTTCATGTTGTATAATTTTTTTGATATATTTGATAATGATAATATAAGGAGAAGCATTAGATTAAATTATTTTACTGGAATTACCATGTTAAATACATTGTTATTAGTTTAATGTACACAAGAAATACTTTAAATTGTTGTCTATTATATAGTATATTTTTTATATTTTATTCTTATATAAATATACTGTACAAATATACATGCAGAAATATCAATATATATACAAATATAAATATACAAAAATATTTATAGTTTTGTTTTATAATATATTAGAGAAAAATTATAAGGGGACAAAGACTTCTGTTTAATGAAAACTCTGTAGGTGTTCCTTGTGCAGTGGTTGTGTTGTGCAGGTGGTGGAGAACCAGGTAATGAAATATCTCCACACACTTCACACTCCACTGATCACTGGCTTAAAGCTTCCCTTTACCCACACCGTGCCAGGCTGACCCCTCAGACCCTGAGGCTATATCCTGGCCTTCCACACCCATGTTCCTTATGCTGTCCGAGCCCTTTTCTGTCCTCCTCATACCTTCTCTACAGAAGCAGCCTCAGGGGCAGAGATGATCTTCTGTCCTCCTGCCCTGAGGACTGCAGACATGGCTCTGCTTTTTTCTACACTCCTCTAAACTAAGATCTTAATGAATGGTTTCAGGCTCTCGTGAAGCCAGCAGACTCAGTAAGTTCAGGAGCTGCTACCATTTAGAGTGTGAGTTTAGTGTGGATTTCTTCTCAGCTAAACTAATCCTGTTTCCCACAGCAGGAAGAGGAAGGAAATATCGCTGTCCTTTGACACCTGCTACCTGATCCTGACCCTACAGCATATGGAAGAGGACATATTCGGTAGAAGTGCTTTGGCATGTTTGGTGTTGATGCCTTCCAGAAATACCACATTCATCAAGAATAGTGATGTAATACATAAAGTGATGTCTCTCTGTCGCAATGCTTCTTTAGGAATGTTATGTTGTTTTTGGATCAGATATGAACTATTACTTATATTATTTTCTTATGGGGAAATTTATGCAGACATGTTATTTAAAAAAACTGTTTATACAACAATTTTATTATTTTATTAGATTATATTATTTATACATATGTCTTTCTTTCTTATTTGGTTTTTTTATATATAAAAAATCTAAAATAATAATAGCGCTTTTTAATTTCTTCACTCATTAAAATCCTTATTTATTTATTTTCTTCTCATTAACTCCAATTGAAAATCTATTTAATTTTTTTCTTTAATATTCTTGCATTCTTATTTTTTTAATTTTTTATTCTTTTTTTTTCTTTCTTTCTTTTTGAATAAAGCTGAAACAGTCTGCTTTCGTACATCAACTTTGATGCTGTGATGGTCAATCTGAAGTGATTAAGTGGAAAAGGAGGAGGTGATTTGGAAGTTCGGCTACTGTGGTGAGGGGAGTCTTTCAGCACGGCCTGAGGGAGTGCACTCATGCAGAAGGTGACAGAGAACAGCCCGGTGAATCATGGTCCAGATAGAGTTGCACTATACGAGGTGTGAAACATCAGTGCCATTAGCCTGAGCAGATGCTTTTGCCTGATAGAGGTTGGACACCTCAGCCATGTTCTGTCTCAGTGCACTCAGGTTTTAGAGGTTAATTTGAGTCCTGCTTCTTCGTCTATGCAAACTGACACTCTTATGTACTCTTTATTAAAGGGCCATAAGCTGCTTACTCAGTATTTACATGTTAAATACAAATTAAAGTTTAGATAGCTTAAAACCCGATGCACCGTAAGTATTGTGTATTACAATGTGTTATAGGTTTGTGCAACGTAATCCATTTAATCTGAGTTCAGGGATTTTACGGTATCATCTTTCAAAATTGTGCAATAGTGAAAAAATTTGCTCAGAAATGTGGAAAATGACAGAGGGAAAAAGTGTGTAATTAAACCAAAGTGTAAACAAGCAGTAATAGTAATAACAGCAAAAGCAATGAAACTCCCTGTCACTTACATATGATAAAAATATTTAAAATAAACTTTAATTCTAGTCAGGATTGAACAATAAAGTGAACATTCTTCCTAGCACCATGTTTTATTTGACCCTGTATAAGTTGCTCCAGGGGATTATCACATGTAATAGCTCCCAGGCTGTGCAGTCTGGTCTGATAATTTATAACGCTGATGGTTTAGTCATCCTACGGTCTGTACATCATAATCAAAGGCACATTAAATGCTATGTCTGGGCTGGGTCAATATGGTCTTACCTCAGAACTGCTTTTATGCCCAGAGAGGCTGCGTGATATGAAAGTTGACCCTGGCATGCTCTCTAGGCCGTCTGCTCTGTGAATATGATCTTGGAGTCACAGATTCCAAAACTTCACATCTGCTCACCCCAGTCAGGCGGAATTATGGGCGACTATATTCATATCACACAGACACATCTCTTCAGGAAGTTAAATATTTTAGGCTACAGTATGCTGACAGCTTTTTAATACCCCCTAGGCTGTGAACATCAGGGTGCTCAGCACTCCCCACGCCACTGTAAAAAAGACAAAGTGCACATTTGATAGCTGAAGATAATGCCAATCTATTGGCATGACCTGGCTTGGTTTCATCTGGACACATAAAGCCAGTAATGTATGGCTTGATAACGGCATAGGATCTGGGTTTGGAGTAAATTACCAGATGGATGATTTTATACAGAATCTCTCCTTATTCTCTTCATGGTAAGTGAGAACTAGTCTGGGAGTAAGTGTGAAAAGATTTTCCCAGTTCTTTATTACTGTGAGATGGATTTATATCAAGGTGTGGACACTTTTGAGATGTAAACTTTTCATTTTTATAAATTGTGTAAAATATGCTGGGTATAAATCATTTTAATCCATTCATTATTCATTTTCTATTCATTCATTTTTAACTTTATTTTTTTCTTCTCTTTACTGGCCTGTTCATTCATCACCAGTACTTTTTGGAAAATCATTAGGAATGATATTAAAAAATTGAAATTGTGTTAGATAATATTTCATGCTGACATAATAACTAGATTATATTTAATAAAACCCTGATTAAAGGCTCTGTGCTATACAGATAAACAGTTTGAAATATTAATGCTGCTTTAAATGCCAAATTATTAGCATTAAAAATATTTCAATATTCTGTATATAATATACTGTAAATAATAATGTCCAACATTCTTCTCTTCTCTGTCTCGTACTTTTTGTCAATTTATACAAAAGACACCTGAATCCCTATAGTATTTGTCACAAAATTGGAAAAGCTATGGAACTGTTTGGCAGTGCATATGTAAAAGTCTTCAACAGGAAGCAGGATGCAGTTTATATCTTACAGGCCCAGGCAGCGCCATCTAATCAACGTTTTGTTGTATTAAGTGACGTACACCTATTAAATTTGTTCTTGTCTTCATATCTGTATGTCTGAAAAGCAACCCCCATAACAATGTAACATATCCCTGCTCCGTCTGCCTCCTGAATGTATTTTGACAATCCCTGCAAGGAAGTGGCTTTGTTCCCACACTGTGGATCTCTGTGTAGCTCATCCTTTATCCATGGCCCATGTCAAAACATACTCTGCGGTCACACCACAGGCAAGTCTGAAGTGCAGGAACTGCTCATGCATACAGCTGAGAAAAGACTTTATGTCTCAGTCAGAGTGGAAATAATAGATGTACAGTGATATGTGAATGTTATAATGTGAAATCTCTCTCTCTCTAAATATATATACATATATTTATATATACATACATATACATACACACACAGATAGATAGATAGATAGATAGATAGATAGATAGATAGATAGATAGATAGATAGATAGATAGATAGATAGATAGATAGATAGATAGATAGATAGATATAGGTTGGCTTAATTCACTTTACTATCTACTACTACTACTCTACTGTCTACTAACTACTACTTACTAACTACAGCTTAACTATAGATAGGTAAAATGACATATTTTATGAGAAGTTCCTGAAAAACAATAAATTCAGTATTATATAATTTGTTCTGAACAGTGTAGCACAAACCCCAGGCTTCCTTCCTTGAAATGCATAGGATTACAATTTAGGATTTTGTCTTTGATATTTATTAGAGTGTAAAATATAGGTACATTTAACACAGACCGGCCCCACACAGGTGAAAAATAAGACACGTGGAATTTTATTCATCTCAACTAAAACGGAGGTCCATTGAAATTAAAAATGATTATGAAGCATACTTCCATAGGTGTGGATTAGTCCATAAAAGAACCAAATGAATTGGTTCAGAGCCTCAAATTGAACTAATGGACTGCTATAAATGTGTTTGTTATTTTTTTTATAGCTCTGTATGTCTTTAAGAAGCTCATGTGTCAGATATATAAAACGAAATTTTATAAACACTTGTCTCACAACAACAAATAAGCAATTATTTACTTATAATATGAGTTGAAATACATTTAGAATAAAAATGCTGTATTTTTTTTCATAAGCCTTTCACACTTCTTTATGCATTTCTTTATACGAACATGTTATGATGTAGCATTCACATGTTATGAAGGCTCAGTGTAGGTGTTCTTTTAAATAAACTCCTACCTAATAAATTAGTCAAGAATTAAGCTCAGGACAATATTCATTAGGTCAAAATGTTTTGTTTATAGTAATTTTCAACAGAAATAGAAATACTTGTCCTAGGACATTCAACTTTAATCCCCAAAATTGACTCTAATGCTGTTTTGACTTAACTTGGAAATGGGACTTATGTCACTTTTGCCTCAGGTAAGTTAAGCTCCAAAAAAAACAACAACATATGCTTCCATCTTTGTCTTTTGTTAGCAACAAATGTCTAATTTCCTCTGTCAGTGTTACAGATTTAGCAGTCGAATATGTCTGTATGCTTAGTCACACAAAGCAAACACTTGTATTCACTCATTTAAAACTAAAAAAGTCGTACTTGGTTTAATGTTGATGGCGTGAGCCTCTATACTGATTTTACTGAACTCAGGGTTCCGGAGACTTTCAGAGTTTGTGTTATGTTTTACGACTGTGTTCAGAAATTCTTATGCATCACAAGTTTTAGTCAAACGCAGCACAATAACAACCCCCCACTACCACTGCCATCACGACCACACCCTCCACTCACACGCCTTCCTCTGTAGTCAATCAAACATGAGTGCTCTTTCTCAGCCTGGTCTGTGAAAGTCGGGGATGATCCTCTGCTACAGGCTGACCTTTGAAAAGAAGCCCAGACCGGAGCAGACCAGGCCAGGCATGCCCTCCTCCAAACCACTGCTTTTGTCTTCAGTCCCTAATCCCTACAGCACTTCAAGGGCATCTTTCACTTCTGAGGCAGCTGCTTTCAGTCCAAAGAGCAGAAGAAAGCCACGAGTCTTAAAAGAGTATACCCCCCCTCCAACCTACCTCTCTGTTTTGTGGAATGCCGTGATAAGGTGATCTTACCTCCACCCAGGTGATAACACTGGCTGTCTATGCAGTTTATATAGAGCATTAGAAAAGAAATTGCAAAACGTTTCATGCACATACTGGCAAAATTCACAGATAAGTGTAATCCTATTCATTAGACTGCCCTCCAAAAAAGCACTTGAGATGCTTATGCGTAGATTGCCATGGTTAACACACACCATCGCCAGTGTAGACACTGTTGACCCAAAACACCTGAACATATGTCAGTCATGAACAAAATAAACACACAGCAAGACAGCAGCAAATCCATCCACATGTAAACCAGTCTGTAGTTTACCTGTGTGTTTCTATACAGAGCAAAGAAAAAAACAACTGCCCACCATGTGTCATGAGATTACCTTCTCAATCCATGACATCACCATGGCTAAATGGCAGAGAGTGAGATGGACGACGATGACAGCACGAGGACACCATGAAACCAACATCACACGGACCGGAGCACTTACATGCCTCCACTTGAAGTGGGCCAGTTTAGCCATGATTTTCCTTGGCACCCAAGACAAACGGCTATTCATGTGACATTTGAACTGCCAGTTTGCACTAAGAGTCTTAGAATTAGAGCCTGACAGCATGTATAGCTGTTTACAGTCATGAGCATTCGGTGTGGCGAGTAAAAGAGGAAGAGATACAGGGAGATTGCATTCAGTAGTGCATTCTTAGCTGTCAACTTGTAGTGATATGCAGTGTTAGGTTACAAGAACCTGATGCCTGATAAAATCTCAATCTCAATCTCAAATCTCAATCATAACCAAAAAAAAGTACTGATTGGCAGTAATGTTCACTTTGGGTTAGAGGGAATTTATTTTATTTTATTTTTTTTACCAAAACAGCATGTTTCTATTAAACGATTGATCATAGGTGATTCTTTAATAAATGTAAGATCACTCAATAATATTTCTTTTCAAAGGCGTAGTGTGATATAGCCAAATTTTGATAGAGAAAGTTGACTTGATAAAAAGTGATTTTATTCTTCCAAACCACAACAATGATTCTTTTAATTCTTTTCTTTTAATTAAACAACAACACAGTTACTTTTTGTTTGGTTTATGATTACATTTATTTTTCTGTTATGTCTTGTGTTAGAGCAGTTAGGATTCAATAGAGGTCATTCCCTTTCTTTCTTTCTTTCTTTCTTTCTTTCTTTCTTTCTTTCTTTCTTTCTTTCTTTCTTTCTTTCTTTCTTTCTTTCTTTCTTTCTTTCAATAAGACAAGAAAACACAGCTCATGGTACCAAGAAATCTCAGAAAGCCATCCATCCTGAAGACTTTTTTGTCTTAGAAAACATAATGTTACCTCTTTACCCTTGACTTCACCTTCACACTTTGACACTACCCACTCCTTCTATAAATGCTTAATAAACATTTATTTATACATATATAAACATTTAATCACTGAAAATTTCACCATATCAATGTTGACACACATTTTTGAAAATCTGTTTACGTGGAGTATCTGACATGATGATGATGATGATAATAATAATAATAATAATAATAATAATAATAATAATAACAACAACAACAACAACAACAATAATAATAATAATAATAATAATAATAATAATAATAATAATAATAATTATAATAATAATAATAATAATAATAATAACCAAGCAGAATTTCTGACCAAGCAGAATAGAGAGTTCATCTGAAAAAATTGTAAAGGTTATTTAGTTAATGAACTAGATTGTTAAAACAGATAAGAATATATAACATTATAATATTTTAACTTTTCATACAAATCCTGCCAAATGATCTGATACATAAAACCATGTTGTTTCATAGTAAATGCACATTTACAGTTTATTATCATTCTATAAGTGAGTCTAAGTGTTGTTGGTTTGTCCCCTCTGAAGCTGCCGGAGGAACGAGCTCTAGAAGATTGCTGTTGTTTTAAACCCCTGCTGGCTCTCAGCATGGTGACACTGCTTAAACACTCTTCTCATGGTCAGTTACGCCGGTGACAACACACACTCTTTAGTCTTCTCAAGGCTCCCTGCTCTACTAAGCTCATTCACCTTGTTAGCTAACAAAGATGAAAGAGGGCTTCAGTGAGTTTCATTTCTCACACACATATACTGCAGGATGGTGATTAGCTTCCCTTTCCACAGTATTCAAGACTTTTTATTAATTGAGAAACAGATATAATAGCACATGACTGGGATTTTCCAGCACTGGATTGCAGAACAAATACACAAACAGAAGTTAAGATATTACAAAGGAAAGGTCATCATGGTTATGATTATAGACTGTTGTGATTAAAAAGCTAAATGAATGATCTCTTTTGTGCAAGTTTGGAAGAATTTGTTGTATTGGTAGGTATTGGGATATAAAGCTTCTATATATTGCTTAGTATGTCTGATCTGTGGTTTTCAGGGTTTCTTTGCTACAGTGGTTCTCTATGTGGGATCTGGGGACCCCCAGAGGTCCATGATGCATAGTCAGTTTGTTGCACTTCTGGAAATCAAAATACACCATTATCAGAGCTGTAATTATTTTCTTGATTTCTATATATTAGCCTGTTTGACTGGTTTAATGCAAACCTCAATAACTCAAAAACAAGTCCATTTAAACTTGATATGTTCTGTTGGTGGAAAGTCCAGGAATAAAAAGTAAATATTATTGTACAAATTTAATATTGTTAGTATTTGAATATTAAGATTAAGTTCATTCATAAAATTAACCTGTGCTGTGCAGGTCAAATAGATAGATAGATAGATAGATAGATAGATAGATAGATAGATAGATAGATAGATAGATAGATAGATAGATAGATAGATAGATAGATAGATAGATAGATAGATAGATAGATAGATAGATACAATTGTCACACCTATTCATGATGAACAGTGCAAAATAACAACAGAAATTAGACTCACTATACTTCAACATTACACGATAAGGTTTCTACGTAAAACCTTCAAGGGTTCTTCTAGATGGATAACTGAAGAACTTTCTAAGAACACTAGAGCTGAAGCTACTTGCATGTTGAGTGTTTTAGCTCTTGGTCTGATTTACCAAGAACAACCCCCCCCCACACACACACACACAGATGCTCTTCAGCAAACCATTAAGTACTAATCATGACTCAATCTGGGAATAGTGTATAGAATTCACTTATCAGTATCTAAAATCAACAACTTTGTTTACACATTTACAGAAAAAATGTTTATTTAAAAAGGTCAGATCATTGAACACTGAAACAAACTGGCATTTTTATACGTCTCATCCGTGTCTGTTTTTTTCTCTTTATTGTGAGTGCCCCTCCCTTGCTAAATGGAGTAATTATGCCTGTCATTACCCTGCCCTTTTTGCCCCCTGAACCAACTCAAAGAGAGGTGTCAATATCTCATCATTATGCTAATGGCACTAGCCGCCTGCACTTTAAGCTCAATTGAGAGGCGGAGGAGGGTGTGTTAGGGAGTGTGTGTGCATGTATGGGGGCTGTGGCACTCCAGCTAGTCTGTCTGTCTGCTCCCAGCATGCTCTCTGCTCTATGTGTCTCCAGGCTGATGGGCCAGGACATGTCTGCAGAGAAAGAGACAGACACAGGTCTGGCCCAGAGGCATGTCCCAACCCACCCCCTGAATACTGGACTGATCCAGCTTCAGGTGATCGTGAGAGGGTGATTGAGAGGGTGAAGACTGAGTCTGTGACCAGAATCTGCATGCCAATGGTCATTGGATTTTACAGGTTCAATCCACTTTTAAGCTTTGTTTTTTTAAGCACATGAGGTGAGATTGTAATGCTTCAAACTCAACATAAGTAAAATTCACATAAAAATGCACATTAGAGTCAAGATCGGCTTGCATATGATCGGCTTGACAAATATTTTATCCGACAAAGTAGCTGGTCAGCGAGGAAACATTTGTTTTTATGAATCTTGAACCATATCTTCACCTAAATCTTAAAACAATATTACAAATCTCATTGATTATTAATGGCATCTTGGACAAAGGCCTCATTTAGGACCTATTATAACATTTACACCTTAACTAAAAGCACCTTCTTTATACACAGTAGCTTATGTTACACAGCCATCAGTGTTTTACAAGCCTGACACACTCTTTGTGAAGATGTCAAAGGGATAAGCTGTTAAGAAAGAAAGGTATGCAAATGCACAGGGACGCATCAGCTCATTTTGATATGCATCGGTCCTGAAGAAGGTCTAGTGTGGACTTGTCAACAAAGAAATACCACATTGTGAAAAGAGAATATTGAATATTATTTGTTGAACTCATACCAGTTTATTTTGTTGTTGTTGTTGTTGATTTGTTTGTCCGGAAAGTGTGCAAACTAGAGGGTTTGAACTCCTGTAATGAGATAAAACAAACACACACAAACTTACTTCCTTATGTTCTCTTGTATCTTCTCTACAAGCTATTAGGTGTAGAGTTTTCAGGGATAAAGTCAGTTCACAGATCACAGAGGGTGGTACAGGGTCAAGTGTGCATGGTATGAAGAGTCTGAGCCAGGGCAACATCAATCAGTTCCTCTGTCTAATAAATATAATGAGAATGAATATGGAGCTGTGTACTTTTAATGTCCTATAATAGTAGGAGGTCATAATAATAGCTCAATTTCTTCAGCTCTCTCATTAGGACAATCCCGGAGGTCTGCATTGCCACTGTACAATCACACATACACACACACACAAGTACACACACATGCTGTGCAATCTTCTCCGTCACATATTACTGACCTCACCTGAGACACTCGCAGTCAGCTTTAATAAAGAGAGCAATTGTTAGACAATTATAGTTAATGAAACAGGCAGTTATGGACATTCCCTTATGTATAAAGTTATTATCTCACCCATCTATGAAGCGTCTTACTGTGTCACATATTAACATGATAAGGGTCAGGGAAAATACAGGGTAAGGATAAAGCAATGTAAGAATGAGTGGCAGGGAGATCATGACGGTCTTTTGAGGACCTTTACTTCTGAAGACTCATTATTTTAATATAATAAACTTGTCGTTGCCAAAGGACCACCATGTGGCTGACTCACTATAATCAGCAACTAGGACATGTTTTGCATCTGATGAATTTATTGTGATAACAGACTCTTTCCTCTAATGGTCAAAAAACTCAATCCTATAATGGTCCTCAAGAAATAAAATTCCTTATCTTGACCCTAACCAGGAGTAACAGAAGGAAACAAAATCTCCTGAAGTCCCTTGACTGTTATTCCGCCTTTATATTTGCCTAAAAGTCTTTAATTAATTTGGTATAGTGTTCATGGATTAGATCAGACTGGCGTCAAGAAGATAAACATGAATCAGCTCTTCGGTAAGAGGTGATGCTGAAAGCAGTAAGTGAAATAAAGCGTGGATTGTTTTGAGGTAACTATCTCTATTTCACTCCCTCCTCTCTTTCAGGCCCGAAAACGGGACTCTGTGAATGTTTTAGTGTCGATTCTGACACCATGCCAAGCTTATGCCAGTTTATAGTAAAGAAAGTATTGTGTGAAGTAAAAGAACCTGCAGTGCCAGACAATACCTGATTTACTCTGACGCCTTTGCACAAGGCCAGATCATATAACTAGAAATTTACTGACAAAGCCAGAGATGATCTTATTGAACAGAATAGCTGCTTAACTCTTTGAGTAGAGAAATTTGAATCCGAAGACAGCAGGACAGGCTCCAGGAGATGTTTTTTCAGTGATGTTTGACCTAATAGATGAAGGCTTGAGGATTACCAGTGGTTAAACAAGTATTGGTTGTAGGTCATCATCTTATGAGAACAAGTGCTGTAGTGACAATATAATAAGCATGAATTTTCAAATGACAAATATTTATCATTTTCACATAGCCAAAGGTTTTTATTCCCCACACCATCATCGAGACACAAATTTACATTACAAACCTATAAATGCACAGATCTATTTATGCTTTTTACCAGAGGCCAAAAAATTAAATTTGGGGTGTCAATGCCCTGCATTAATTTCCTTTTTCATGTCACGCTCCATAGTGCTGGTTAATGGCGCATATGAAAGTAGACACTCAGTACTTTAAGAATGTACTGGTTAGAATTGAAGCAAACATCTGACAATAGAATAAACAACAACAAAAATAATGCTCTCTGAGATGCCTCAACGTCTTCATTAGCATCTAAAATTTAAAGGTGTTTATCCACAGTCAATAGAATTCTGTGTAAGGTTATCCAACAGAGGGAAAAACACACATCTCACACTGAAAGCCAACAGAGTCCTGACTCATTTAATATCAGACGTTTTTGTGGTAACAAAATTATTCATTTGTTTATACTGATGTCTGATCGGTCGATTTCCATTCCTCCAGTGAAATGGAAGACCAGTGTAGTATTAAAATGGTTAACTGAAATAAATCAGTTCTAAGTTACATTTTATGTATCTTTAAACAACAGATGACCAGAAAACGTTTTTGGGTCCAGATTCGATGACCCCATATGTCCTCAGATATACAGTATGTTCTTGCCTAACAGGAGCGGAACTCAACTTGGTCTTCTACTGCTGTAGGCCATCATCTTCAAGTTCTACATTGAGAGATGCTTTTCTGCTCACCATGGGTGTAAGGAGTGGTTACTTGTGTTCCTGTTTACTCAAACCAGTCTGGCCATTCTCCTCTGACCTCTCTCTCGTCAACAAGATGTTTCCACCCACGGAACAGCAGCTTCCTGGATGTTGTTGTGTTTGTTTATTGTGCTATGTGTAAACGCTAGAGACTCCTGTGCTTGGAAATTCCAGATAAGCAGTTTCTGAAACCAGGCCAACTGGCACCAACAAACACGCCAAGGTCAAAATCACTGAGATCACATTTCCCCTATTCTGATGTTTGACATGAACATTAACTGAAACTCTTGATCTGTATCTGCTCGTTTTAATGCATTGCACTCCTGCAACGTGATTGGCTGATTGAAAGACTGCATGAATGAGCCATTAGACTCACACAGTGGGTAAAAGTATGTCGTGATTTATATATCTAACATATATATTTATTTACGTCTTTGTTTAACCAGTGAGAATCAGAACTATGGGCTACCTCGATTCAGGTGTGAGGCTCAGTTTCTCTGTTTAACCTCACTATTTATTTTTAATGATACACTGTCCGTCAGACTCACTGGTCAGTTCTACTGAGTTGCAGAGTGTTAGGCACTTTACAACTTGATTCATTTGACATGACACACGTAATTTATAACATTAGCATTAGTCTTGTTTATAACTGTTTCAAAAACGTTTGGTATTGTTAATAATGTCTAATAAAAAGTTATAAAAAAAATGTAATAAAAATTTTGTGTTTTGTGAATTGGAATGGGTTTTACTTTTTATTTAAAAAAAAAAACAAAACATTTTCCCAGTTTTTCATTTGCTTTCCATTTACCTGCATCTAAATGAGCTTTTATAAGCAGTGGAAATCCCAAAATTATAGACTTCAAATCCTGTTACTGATAGTTATATAAAAAGAATTGTAATTATTTAAAAAAAAAAAAAAATGTAAATCCTGTTTACAAAACCAGCCCAGCCATTATTGATAACAAACTATGGTAATTTGTAAGCTATACAGTATGTGCAGGCATTATCAGACTTAGTCCTGAGCTGGAGGATTTTTAAACTCATCTGATCTGAACTGACAGCAAGATCTGGTTTCCCTAAAGGCAAAGCTGGCCGCAGCAGCGTGGCATTCCACAGCAAAGTGTTTGTGTCAACTTAAAGGATTAAAGATCACAAGGAATAATGTTAGAAATCATCCACTGAAACTAACATGACTAACCTCTTCAGAGTCATGTGAGGCAAAAAAACACACTGGCTATGTACATAAAATCTTTATTATGAGTATGATCATTTTAAACTGTGATTTTGACTGACATCGGTATAAATGTTGGAGTTTGGAGAAAAAAATCCTAGGAACCAGGATTTCACAGAAGTCTTGTTTTGTTTTGATTGACCTCTCACTGTACTGGCATGATGAGATAAATCAGACCCACGCTTTAAAAAAATGATAGTTCCCATACATCTCTGGTTTTACAGTGTTTTGAAATTTCTCCAGGAATAATACTCCTTTACTGATCCTGCCACTCATGCTGTTACTGGCTGTGGGACAGTGAGCTCAATGAGGACATCTGTTGATCGTTTTAGGCCATTGCTTAGTAAGTGACCTGTATATGGAATTCATGTACAATTTCTTATAATCCTTGTCTCTAAACATATAGGCAGATTTAGTAAAAAAAAAAAAAGAAGAGGGTGGTGTTAATTGGATTTTTATCATTTTACATGAAATCATAGAAAAGGGACCAAAACAAACAAACAAACAAACAAACAAACAAAAACCTCAATCTTTCACCCTAACCCCAACATTCAGAAGACTGCTGTCATTCAAAATGTGCTGCAAATGTGCGTGTTTAAGACCCTGACAATCACACTATATTGAACTCTATGTTCAGTTCATTTCTGTTTGTCACAAATAAGCTTTAAGGAAACACGGATATAGATTTAGATTTCTAATGAGATGGCAGAGGTAAATTTTAAATTTGAATTATTTATACCTTTTACTTTATTTATACTTATATTTTTTTATAATTATTTTCTTTATAATTATATTATATTATATTATTTAATTATTATTTATAATTATTTGTTAAATACAATTGTTTTTGTGGTCTTATTAATGATTTTATATTTTAGAATTTTATTTTAGAGTAATCATTTGAAATTGTTTATTTATTTATAATTATTTGATCTATTTTGTTATTACAGTATATAATGTGTTTTAACCATCCATCCATCCTTTCATTTTTTTTGTAGTTTATCCTTCACTAGTTGTGAAGAACCTGGTGCCTTTACCAGGTGAATTGGGTCGCAAGGTCTAGACAAGTGCCAACCCATTACAGGGCACAATTGCACATATGCCTACACACCTATTCAAACCCTATAGACAATTTAAAGATGACAGTCAGTCTACAAGACATGTTTTGGACTGTGGAGGAAACCGGGATACTCTGAGAAAAAACCTGAAGCATGGGAAGAAAATGCAAACGCCATACACACAGGAGGCAAGAATCCAACCCACAACCTCAGAGGTGCTAGGCAAATATAATACATTTCTAATGTAAAAAAAAAAAAATAGATACTTGTGTCATCTTTATTTATTTTTTTTTAATCTTTGAATCATATTTAAGTTACAATACATCAATGGATATACATAAAGTTAGTTGTGTAGTTGTCGTAGTGTGGTAAGTGATTAATCACTATTGAATTGACTGGCATGTTTGTAGTGAATACCCGTGGCCCCTATAGAGCTCAGAGGAACTGTGAAGGGCCGGTGTGTCACTCAGCCTGTTCTCTTCCCCCATTTCTCTCCCAGCTCATGTTACCCTGCTCATAGATCACAGTGACTAGGTGTGAATGTGTGTGTAGTGTTGTATCCAGGCTCTGTAAGGCTTTTAAAAGAACACATTAAAGCTGTGCATATTGAAATTTCTGTGATATATTTTGTCAATTATTTTTTTATTCCCATGAAAAGGTTTCTGCAATATACTTTGATGATGTCAGAGGGGGACACTGCTAGTGCAGATAACGTGAGAAAATATCCAACAATCTCAAACGTAAAGGAATAAACGTCAGGGTTCAATGTTAGCTCTGGAAAACAAAAGAGGAAAAGCTTATTTTCTCACTCACTACTTTTAAGCGACATTCATTGTGATATTAATGAGAAATTCAATACAGAAAGAGTCAAGACAGAAAAGTTTCAGAATGCGATGCAGATATATGAATCAGAAATAGTTCAGTTAAGCTTGAGGCTAGTTTGTGATCTACATGAAGATGAGCACAATGGCCCTGATGGGGGTATTAGCATTGAAATGAAGCTAAATATACATAAGGAGGTGAGAGATCTACAGACTAAAGTATTAAAGCACTGTTAAGGCAGAAGTGAAGCGAAGGCCGAATCCCATTATCCCCACTATGCCAGGTAGTCATACATCAGTGTGAGGATGTAGGAAACTGAAAATAAACCAACTTCCCAATGAAATGAATCTAATCTTAAAAAGTTAAACTTTTCAACTCAAAATGAATATGCAAGTCATTTGTGGTTTAAAAAATTGTACTTAATTTTATTTGTATATCAATCTAGTTATATGCAAAGTATTACAAAGTAAATGCAGAATAATTCGATATGATGTTTTACATACTGTATACTGTTCTTGTATGTTTTGTATATCGTTTATTTGTTTAATAAGTTAAAAGTATTAGTTAAACCTACTAGGTTCGTAATTGAATACTTGCCTCTAGAATTATTTGTACAGGATAAATATGTGGTTGTTACAAACAGTTGCACACTTTGCAGGTTGGACATGTCTGTAAATAGAAAAATATTCATTATGTCTATATTTCTACATATCTGATACCTGATTACTAATTTCTTACTTCTGCATCCCTAACATATTTAGTCAAATTGTCATGTATTTACAATAGCAATATCATCGTTATTGTACCTCTAATTATACTTAGGTATTTTCAACAATGCAGGACGTACTATTTAACTATTAAAGCCAGATGCACAGTATGCAACTGCTACATTATTATTCTCATGTAAGTTATGTAGCTCTGAGATCTGCTGTACAAGCCTGCTACTTTTTATACAAGATATTATGTAACTTAGAAAAGAATGTAACAGTAATTAACATATATTTGTGTACTAAATACAGCGTATTTACTGTGCTGCAATATAAGGTGCCACTGGAATCACTTCTTAGATCAGTATTAATTATAATCACTGCATTTAACAGACAGACAAATTTAATTTATTTTATGTTTGAAACGAACTTTCTGTTCTTCCTGTCTGTTGAAGGTCTGATCAATCTTCTGTCCAAGTCTAATATGTATCTTAACACAACCTCCCTAAAATCATCCTTCTTCTTTTCTGCTTAGTGTTAAAGGCCAGAACATGCAGGAAGTGTCGATGCTCCAGGCGAATATCTGAGCAGAGGATAGAGAAGGGTAGAGAAATGACAAAAGTTGCGAACTGAGTGCCGCCCCCGGGCTTGGCCGTCACACCTACCTGTTGACTGGAGCTTAAGTGCACAGACAATGCAGGACGCAAAGTGATCCTTCCGTATTTTTCTCATGCTGTCTTTCTGTCTTCATCACTCTCTTCAGCCTCTTCCTCTGAAACCATCAGCTGGTGATGAATTGCCACAAAATGTACTGCCCTCACAAACAACATTTGGCTTGGTCCACTTCTTCCTGTGATATCCATAGTATATTTTTATACACACACCTTGTTTTTGTTCTTCTACTCCTCTTTTGGTTTTTTTGCTTAAACAAAATCCATTGGGTCATGTGAAACACTACTAGCCTTACAATGACTCCTGACTATAATGTGAATTAAAACATTGGGACATGACATCTAATCCATTTTGCTAAAAGTCCTGACCTCATTCTGTGGAAAGAGCCTTTGAGGAGGAGCGGTATCAAATTCCCACACAGCGTTCCTATGGATGGCTGTAAAAAGGCCCTGGAATGGGGTGCTAATTTGTAGTGCTGTCGGAACATAATTGTGAGCCTGTGGCATGTGTGTGACAGAAAGAGGCGGTGAGGTGGAGACTTAGTCAACAGAGGAAGGAGCTGATGCTTTTATAGCACATGTGTGCCTTTTTGCGGTGGAGGATGAGACGATGACTGACAGGAGTGACGGGGTATTAGGACTGGAGTTTGACTTTACTCTTTCTTTTTTTATCAAGTAACAATGTTTATACTGCTGTATCAGGGAATTATTTCGATTTGATAAGTAATACGATTGCCAGAGTTATTTTAAAGTAATCATAAAAATATCTCTCTCTCTCTCTCTCTCTCTCTCTCTCAAAAGATTACTTCATGTAGTTGTCCTAAATACGCTATTCCAACAATTATGCCTGCTTAAAAAATGTACACTTTTGATGAGATATGCACTCTAGTATGCCTCAATAACCACTCTAGTGGCTTATAACAGTCAAGATGTATTTACTATGTTAAACCTTTGTATTTGTTAAAGACATTAACAGCTCAAATAAACATGAGTGCTATCCAAAATAGATTTATAATTGTTTGCGGTGTCAAGTTAGATATGATGTAAAGGTTTAAAGTTAACATTAGAAGTGTTTGAAAACTGCTTTAAATGTATGATTTTGAAAAATGCGTTGGCTGTTTTTTCCCTTCTGTTGTCTTTTTCCAAAACAGTCCTTTATTCATGCTTCATACTTATGCACTCAGCACTCCCAACTCTGACTACATGGCATTGAAACATCACATGGTGCTGATATGCTTTATAGCCCGAGCCTCCGCTAGATAATCCAGCTTCTTCAGCGTTTTGTTTTGTGCAGGAGAATATTTCACCGCCCTGTCACTCGGCGAACAACTGAGGAGGCGTATGATGATGGAACTGCTGAAATGAATTATAAATGGCCTGTGTGATATCAGCCTGATACCTACTGCGACACAACAAATGATCGCAGCTGTCTGCTGTCTGGGATTCTCCTCTGTTTTATGGCCATTTGCAGGTTTGAGCGGCTTGGATGCACTCTGAGTCCGGGGCTCGGTTTCAGACTTCAATCTCTGATCTCTCCAGGTCTGTCTCGCTCCAGTTGCTTCCTCTGCTTTCATCTTCTCACCTAACTGCTTCAGTTACCTTTGACTAAAGCAGAGAGAGAGAAAGAGAGAGAGAGAGGCTGAGACGTCTACAGATGTGCTATGCTGAAGTAACAGATCTGAACTATACACTAAACATTATGCTGTGCATTTCTTTTATAACATTAGTTCTAATTTAATGTTATTATTTCAATAACTGAATATGTAAAAAACAACAACAACAACAAAAATGGATGGATTAAAATAAATAAATCTTAATTCACTCATTCACTAATTAACAATTCATAATGCTTTCTGTGATCATTATATATAATTATATTTCAGTCGCCAAACTCTCCACATTACACAATTTGTTCA
Source organism: Hemibagrus wyckioides (assembly GCF_019097595.1). Lineage (NCBI taxonomy): Eukaryota > Metazoa > Chordata > Actinopteri > Siluriformes > Bagridae > Hemibagrus > Hemibagrus wyckioides. The sequence continues at coordinate 7,828,016 of NC_080722.1, forward strand.
GAATGAAACAACACACATTTTGGGGTGATGTTCAGTGATGTGCAAACCTACAGTCTCCTCTCTCTGAACCTGAGATCTGTCCGAATTACTTATATCTTTGCTCCACAATAAATTTTAAATTAGTGAGATCACAACCGGACTCTGAGCAGAGTGGATGGGTTTAGAAAGAAGGACTGGATCCAATTCATATCTGAATTTACAGCTACCACATCAGCTGATCATTCTAAATAATGTATTTGTATTTAGTTACATCCCAACTTCCTCCTTCAGAAAAGCATGTGCTTTTATCCATCCAAGTCTACGTGAGTGACGGACTGTAGCCTCATGCGGTCATGTGTCAGAGGGGTTAAAGAGCTCTGTTCTAGTTTGGCCTGTCCTGCCTTGTCTTTTAGCCATGTTTCATCCATCAGTGGCTTTGACGTGAGGCTTTGCGCAGAGAAAGTGCTCAGACTCGATCTGCTCTATCCGTCAATCCAGCAGTGATGGGTGACGCCTTCGTCTCCCCGGCCTGCCAAAGGGGACAGTGGTCTTGTTAGAGACAGAATGACCCTGTGATAAAGGTAAAGAGGAAGATGCACACACTGTGCCCTGGTCTCAGCTCAGAGAGTCAAAGTACGGAATAAGATAATGGGAAGAGTCCTGGAGATGCCCTGGACACAAGAGTTAGCAGAGCGCGAAAGCATCTTAGCTTTTAGTCTTGGCTTATGTGCTCCATCACCGCTGTCCAGCAGCGGATTCAGAGGCGCTCACACTGGAATCTATCAATCCCTTGAGGTGAATGTGTGTGAGAGAGGGAGGACTTGCTAAAGTGGAGGAATAGCTGCAGGTGTTTTAGAGAAGATCTTATCTGATGTTAACTGAGGAATGACACCTTAATGGAGCAGCAGGGGTGCAATTACACCCTCTCTGCCCCCCCATCCCTCTTTCCCTCCACTCCTCTCCACTCTCTGCCTTCACTGACAAATTAAGATAAATGATGGAGATAAAGTTTTGGCTCCTCCCTGTCTGTCCTGCACACAGGTACATCTTCAGCCAGGAGCTCAAAACACAACTCTAATATGCTACGACATCGTGTGTTCGTGTGTGTTGTGCTGAAGTGCAGACGCTATTAATACAGTCAAGAGCACAATCTTTGAGAAGTTATACCCAACCTAAATCTTTAGACCTTTCTTTGTTATCAAATGCACCTTTAATCTGTAGCCTTTATGAATGGTTTAGTGCATGTTTACATATTATACATATTTATAATTTGTGTGTATATGTAAGCAAATGTAATTTGTTGTGCAGCAAAATGCCATAACAGAACAATCTAAACCTTATTATAAAATTTACAGAAGAAGAAAGATGACATAAAATAAATAATGTAAAAATGCAAATGCTGTAAAAGATGTAAAGAAAATGGAGATAAATGGGAGATAAACCACATTTAAGTGACACCTACAAGTACACGTATCACACAACAGCCCCAACACACAACAGAAAATGGAGATAAATGGGAGATAAACCACATTTAAGTGACACCTACAAGTACACGTATTACACAACAGCCCCAAAGCCACAAACTCAAAAATATATGAGTTAAGAGTTTACATTTCTTTTGCACTTTAGGAGTCGACTCTAGGTTACATTTTAACTGTCTACAACTCTCTGGAGCAATTTCATGCTACATCTAGCCGACAAGAGACAAAAAAATATCAAAGCAAGGCATCTTGACACTAATAAAATTTATTGATGTGCTTCGTTTTTTCCCCAAAATGTTGTGAGCATGATATAATGATCAAATGCTACATGGCGGAGCATAAAGTCTCGAACATGACTCAAAATGAGTAGAAGAAAACTTGTCTTCTACCCGCTTGACTTTTTGTCACCTCACATTTCTCATTATTGAGAATTGCTTTTCATACTTGCAGAGTAAATCGCTGGATCTAAATCACTGCTCTTTATTGTGCAGGATTTAGAGGATTTGACAGGTCACTAGATGGTAGATCTTTATCAAAGCCTGGGGCTGGGTGGACAGAGAGCGGTGTTCACACAAAGATTCCTGCTTCTCTGCAGAATTTCACACTGTAGCTGTGATTCTCACATGGTGTAAAGCCAGAAGGTCTATTTTGATTTCTAAACCTTAAGCCTAATTGATTGATCACTTCCATTATCTAATCTGAAGATTAACAAAAGTATAAATCATGGCAAATCGAATACCACTGCAGTTTTAATACAACTATTCATATGAAATTTTATTATTTATGTAAGACTAATTATTTAGAAATTACAAATTTTTATTATGCACGTAAGAAGCTCAAATACAGTTGAGTATAAAATAATTTACAATTTAAACCAGTACATTTACTAGGATAGATTAAAAAATGTATTTGTATAAACCCAGGCTGCAAAGGATAGTGTATGTTACGATAATAACTGAAAACTGCCATGATAGTTAAAATCTTTGCATCGCCGTTTCTGATTGCTGGGATTTCAATAATAAACATTTGCCTACAGTTTAATATTCTAACACACTCAAAGCTCTTTTACTTTTTAATCATGAGTTATAATTTATCACCTTCCATTTTGTCTTAATCGCCAACCTTTTGCCATTTGTAGGCGTGATTTTGACTCCATGTTGATGAATAGAAAAGTTATAAAGGTGTCTGGATCTCAGTATGGAAGTGATCTCCGTATGATCTTGAACATATTAAATAATTAAGCTGCATTAATAAGTACATTTTCTATTTTAGACAGCGAAAACATTTGGCAGTGCCAACTTTATTTTTTATTATTTGATTATAACTTTAAATATTATTGTACATATTTCCTTATGGTATGTAATGTTATGTCTGTTCTTTATTTTTTTTAAATTATTTTTTTCTCATAGTGCTAATGATGAAAAAAAAAATATATATATATTAACCTTATTTTAGTTTTAAAAAAATCAGTAGAATTTATAGGAATGCATTTCAATAGACTTTTGATTATAATTAATTCTAACTACATGTGTTTGTATTGGATCAACCGATTTGTAAAATGAATGCGCGAAGGCTTGCACAGATTTTGCCCTGGGCTCATGTACATGCACAGGAAGCAAATGAGAGCGAGAATTTCATCATTCCTGACTTAGTATTCGGCTCCTCTTGTAAATAAAGCTTGAAACTGAGACCTGAGAGAACAAGCAAGGCTGAGTGTCAGGCATCATGTGTATACACTGCCCTGTGTGTTATCTTATCTTGTGTGTGAGAGCATCCATACCCTGCAGCTACAGGTGTGTGTTTCAGAGAGTTCTGTGATGCACGCTGCAGGAGTCATAGTGTTTTTCTTAATCCTATCACACAATCCCAGTGTCCTGAACCCAGGGCACCAGCTTAATCCACCTTCATCAGAGAGAGTGAGAGAGAGAGAGAGAGACAGAGAGACAGAGAGGGAAATAGAGAGAGAGGGGGATATATATATATATATATATATATATATATATATATATATATATATATATATATATATATATATATATATATATATATATATATATATATATATAAAGAGAGAGAGAGAGAGAGAGAGAGAGAGAGAGATTTTTTTCAAGTGATTCTTATTGACACTGCATAGTCCAACATGTAACATAATTGCACATGTAGCATCCGAACATTTTGCACATTCATTCTATTTCCTCTTTTTCTTATTATTAGTTTTATTCTTTTTTTTGTTGCTTTTTTATTAGTTTATTTATATGCACAGTCTAGGAGGAGAATCTGGATTCTAATTTCACTGCACAATGTATACTATATATAACTGTGTATGTGACATAATAATCTCGAATCTTCTCAGCAGTGGTAGCTCAAGTGGTTAAGGGTCTTGGTTGTTGATGAAGATCGGTGTTCAAGCTTCCACTGTTGGGCCCCTGAGCAAGGCCCTTAACCCTCTCTGCTCCAGGGGTGATGTATTATGGCTGACCCTGTGTTATGACCCCAACTTACGAAAATGAGATATACAAATAATGAATTTGACATAACATATATCTGACAGTAATAAAGCCTTCTTCTTCTTCTTCATCTTCTTCTTCATCTTCTTCTTCTTCTTCCTCTTCAAAAAGGTGGTCTGATATGAAGCAATGTTCTTGTTACCACCCTGAAGTTTATATTTTCATATAACAGCACACCCTGGGTTTTATTTCAAAATTTCCCAACATTATTATTATTAGCTTTATTAAAGAACAATCTTACACTTTATGTTTGTTTAATTTGAATCTAATTAACATGTATGAACCATGAAACAAATTAGTTTCTATTATCACCTATGTTTCTATAGATATAAGCAGCTGTTATTCCACCAGCTTTTCTTTTTTCTCCTATCTCTGGAAAGCTATAATACTGTCAGAGCTGCTGTTATCTAAATTAGAACTGAGAGTTCAGCAACATCATGATATAAGATGTTTCACTGTAGTGTGTCTGTGTGTTTGAGAAATATTTAGACACTCATGGGGGTTGACTGGAACACAATATTTCTATTCTCCATCTCGTTTACTTTAGTAGATGTTAGATTGGTTTGCTTTGGTGTGATAATTCTGTGCTGTTATACCTGCATCCAGCTGAAAGCTCTCTCAGAAGTTTTGCTTGCTCTGAATTCACATCACTTCGCTTTCTTTCTTTCTTTCTTTCTTTCTTTCTTTCTTTCTTTCTTTCTTTCTTTCTTTCTTTCTTTCTTTCTTTCTTTTTTGTTGATTTACAGTATAATTAAGTGCACAATAAAAGATGAACCAGTAAAAACGCTGGTAGTGAACTGGGTCCTGCTAACATTACAGTCACACCATATATGGTTGAAATGAGAATGTGTATTCATGACAATAAATTACAGTGTATATTTATATTCAATTAGAGATTTTTTTAGAGATTTATTTTATGTAGCACCATGGTCCTGGAGGTGTATTATTTTATTTTACAGTGTACTGCAATTATTTATTAATAATAATAATACTTATTACTAATAATTTATTTATTTATTTATTTATTTTACAATTTATTCTATTCGATTCTTCTCCATGAAACCAGGCACTAGTACTCCTCTTCAGCACAAAACAAAACAAAACAAAACAAAACAAAACAAAAAATCGGACATTTCTTACAATAAAAATGCAAATTTCAACACTGCTCCCATCCAAAACCTCCAATCTACACAGCATCAAATCACATACAATCACAGTGCATCCAGATGTTAAAGAACATACAGTAAGTATAAATATTGATTGGTGTTTGGAAATAAAAATAAACATTCATTCTCTGTCCCCTTTCATAAATTCTAGAAAAGTACTGCGTGTATTATACAAGACTTCTCAATTATATTTTAGCATATTTATAAGAGTTTAAACACATTCAAAATCTGGGATGAAACTGATAATAAACATATTTGAAAACATTCTAAAAAGAAATAATAAAATATGCAACATTCTGACTTTTCAATAATCAAAATGTTAAAGAATTTCCATTTCACTTTTTAAATGTAATCAAATTTCTAATATTGAGTGTGTTTACTGCTTTGTACGAAATGCCAGATATTCCATGAGTCTCATCCTTTCCACTGAAGCACATGTACGGAAGACACACAGATGGATTTGATCTATCATGGATCGTCAGGTTTTACAGCCTTGTGGAGTCCATGTCATCATAGCTGTACACTGTTATTAAAGAAAAGTAGGAGATGTACCATAATACTCATGTGCATTTTTCTAAGATTCTACTTTCTGTTCACGTTATTTGCTGATAATATCATTTCTGATGAAAAACTTTGTGTTAAATTTTGTCTTTATACAGTATGCTTGTCAAGTATATGCTAATCAGGCATCTAGCTTGAAAAAAAGGTAAATATCGAGTGTTCAGTGTGTGGGCCAAGAATACACAGCTTGGAACAAAAGTACACACATATGTACAAATACTGTTCATAAAAATGTGTTTAGTTCTGTGTATTGTTTTATGTAGCACCAGCGTCCTGGAGGAACGTTGTTTCACTTCTCTGTGTACTGCACCAGCTATATATAGTTGAAATGTCAATAAAAGCTTCTTGACCTGGCTTCTTAAGGGAGGATTTTGTAACTTACTGAATTTGTTAGCGTACATTTTTAGCAGATTATGTGCTCCTGATTGATTGCAACTCCTTAGGTCTTAGAATATTGAAGACACAAATGCCTAAAGGAACCCCTGGACAGTAGCTGAAACACTCACAGAGACTAGATGAGATGAGAAAGACTGACAAAACACACTTCTGCCACCTAGTGTCAACACACACTGGGGTAAATGCTCCCCACTCTCTCACTGCTGTACACATTTCTGGTGCTAATTATTAATAAATTTTGAATTTTACACCAAAAGAGACAGTATATGGATAGATAATTTGAAGGCTCAACGGCTTCATTGGTGTAGAACATGCCATAATAATATCTTACTATGAAACAACACAAGTAAAATAATGGGTTAAAACAAAGTCGGGGGGAGTGGAAGGATCCTCTAGGTTTCTAGATATTATTATATTTTAAACGATTAAAGTTTTCTTACATATTGTGAAACAAGTAAAGTATACCATAACAATGTCTTTTCCTAAATATTGTGGTGAATTTACATTCATGGAATTACTGGCAGATGCCTTTATCCAGACATAAAGCGACTTAGATTTGTCTCATATTTTATACAACAGGTCAAGATTTGACCGTCCAATGTGTTTTTGAATTTATATGAACGCTGGACATGTGACGGTCCAGTGATGAATGAAAAGCTTGTAAATCTGATACAGTTTATTTGTTTAAATACAGCGAAATAATTTACTTCTATTTATTTGCTATTTCTATTTTCTACTTATTTAGAAATAATTAATGTTAGTGTTATTTCACAGTCAGAAAAACGGTTGAAGGTTGAACAGATCAAAAAGAAGAGTAATGACCAATTAAACAACTGCTCAATAAGTCTCACTAATCAGTAAAACTACAAGACAATTCCATAAAGAGTCCACTTTCTGATTCCTATATTTAAAAGTTCCAAATCCCTGGAATTCTGAAATCTCTGACAAATCTTTTTGAGTTCCAAAAAAGAGACAGTAATGTGTTTTGCTAATGTGGTCGAATTCAACAGGTCATGAAAGGGTTCATATTAAGCAACAATGACAGCTGGAAGGAAATAATCAGAGAGAGAGATCTTTGGTATCAATAAATAATTATGGCTATATTTACAAGCTGATATGTGTGAAGTGGTGCTGATATGTACAGTATAACTCCCTTCACACATATAAACGTACGGTTTTCTTCAATCATTTCTGGGTGTATTCTGAAGCCATTCAGTTACATCAAATCCTTAGGGCAGAAAACAATAGAACAAAACGTATTTTTAATATATTTAGGAAAAAACAGACAAGCAGAATGTAATGAATTTTGTATTGCTTTGCATCCAAAACATCTGTGTTGCTCCTATCATCAGTTCATGTCTGTGATCACATAGTCTTATGGATAGACTCCTTTACATTTTAGTACATCAGAATCTCTTTGGGCGCGTCCTCCGTGGGTCTCTGCTGTTCCATGCGTTGTCTGTAGGCCATGTGCGCGTACAGATACACCAGGAAAATGGCGAACAGGTCAACGATAATGTACGGCACAATCATAAAAAAGCCAGTCAGGAATCTCACGTCCGGATCCTTCAGAATGACGCTCTGTTTTATATTTGCAATCAGCATGTCCTTTGGAACGTTGACCGCAACCAGATTAATAAAGTACAGGGCCATTGCTAGAAATGCCAAGCATGCTATAGAAAAGAAAAAATGAGATAATGAGATGAATTCATACAGACTTTAGAATAATTATAATAGTTTAATACCGCTTAGCACTGAACATTGAACAAGCAGCTCTGATATAATGGCAGCTTTAAATCAAATTACAGGTTTTTATTAATGCTCTAATACTTTATCATGTCTATAGAAACCTTCCACAGAAACACAATGTCCAAATAAATGGATTTCAAAACTGTGTACCGGTTTAAGGTTTTTTCTTTTCTTTTCTTTTTCTTTTAATACAGTTATTTAGCATTTTTTGAGAGGTCTCTCCAGTCTTCAGTGTCAGTGCTTTGTAACAGTCAGAAGGTTTGACATGGCAAGGTGTTCAGTATAAAAAGGTATTTTGTAGTTCTCTATAACAAGTTATATTTGTCTTATTCATTTCACTGGAGAGAAAATGAGATCTGGTGAGTGAATAACTGAAGGGTTTTTTCAAGGACGTTCCACATCACAAAAGTTAACTATAAACTTTATTGAATAATAAATTGTAATTGCTGTGGTATACAACGATCAGGCGTAACATTATGAGCAGTGACAGGTGAAGTGAATAACACTGATGATCTCCTCATCATGGCACCTGTTAGTGGGTGGGATATATTAGGCAGCAAGTGAACATTTTGTCCTCAAAGTTGATGTGTTAGAAGCAGGAAAATGGACAAGCATAAGGATTTGAGTGAGTTTGGCAAGGACCAAATTGTGATGGCTAGACGACTGGATCAGAGCATCTCCAAAACTGCAGCTCTTGTGGGGTGTTCCCGGTCTGCAGTGGTCAGTATCTATCAAAAGTGGTCCAAGGAAGGAACAGTGGTGAACCGGTGACAGGGTCATGGGCGGCCAAGGCTCATTGATGCACCTAGAGAGCGAAGGCTGGTCCGTGTGATCCGATCCAACAGACGAGCTACTGTTGCTCAAATTGCTGAAGAAGTTAATGCTGGTTCTGATAGAAAGGTGTCAGAATACACAGTGCATCACAGGTCAGGGCTGTTTAGGCAGCAAAAGGGGACCGACACAATATTAGGCAGGTGATCATAATGTTATGCCTGATCTTTGTATGACAAATCAAACTTGATACTGATATTTTTGTTCTGTTCTTCTGAAAAGATGAGTCTAATATACACTGAACAGATTACTTTCTGAGAGGTTGTATTAAATGCAGTATGTGTGTGTGTGTGTGTGTGTGTGTGTGTAATATCTCACCACTTAATCCACTGCAGACATACAGTCCAATGGGACCCATATAGGTTTCATATGGATTACTGATGGTGTTGTAGAGAGTGATGAGTATGCTACCTGCAGAGGCCAGCAGAGCAAAGACCAAGAGCACAACAACCAGGACATGTAAGGTTTCTCCAGCGCCCCCTATCTCACCCAACCTTTCATACACTGTCACAGAGAAGATTTTATATTAGTGGTAAATATCAGTCTGGTTTAAAAAATATCAAATATAACAGTTTTCAAAACAAATATCCAGAACAGCTTCAGTGACACACACAAAAAGAACAAACAAAGCACTGTACTCCACAAGGCTATGGACTCAAAGACAGTGGGAACTGTTAGACAGTGGGAAAATAATTGAAATATGTGATGTTTTACTAGAGCTTAGTAGGAAAAAATTTGTACACTCTTAATACACTCACTGTGATATCTGATAACTTAGAGTAATAAATATGGTAATGAATGTATAATATAATAAAAATAAGTGTAAATATACAAGGATGTTTACTGTGAATCACTGTTTTTCCAAAATAAAGTGTATAGAAAACAGAAACAAGGAAGAAAGCAGTTGAATTCTGAACCAAAAAGCTAAAACAGTCATGATTAACATTTACCTTTAAATAATATATATAATATATATATAGATTATATATAATATAACACCAGATTTTTTTAGGATATATATATATATATATATATATATATATATATATATATATATATATATATATGTATACACTAAAATAATCTGGTGTTTTTAATTTGAGAAATCTGATATTTTAATATTTAAACATTAAATACAATAAAAAAAATATACATGCTATGCTTTATTACATAATATATTATTTAACAAAGACTACCTTTTTTTAAATAAAGAACACTAACATTGTCACAGTAATCTGAGCTTTTTTAAATTGACTTGTTATTTTACCTCATTAACTTACCAACAACATCATTTTCACTTGTAAACCGAGGACAGGATACATGGGACTCTCTGCCTTTGAACAGGCCCATGAAAATGGTTGCAGATCCATTAAAGAATTTGCTTCCTACAGGTGAACAGGCCATGGTGGAGAAGGACCACTCCGCCGTCATCCCATAACTGAGGACAGCCACCCCGATTATAGTTAACAACGCGCTGGACAGGAAGTACAAAATCTTCTCAGTTGATGGCATGGTTCTGCTGTGTATTTTCTCAGTTCTAAGTCTTAAATATTTTTCCCAGTGTAGTAGCCCAGGCCTGTTTCCCAGATGCACAGAGAAAAGAAAAAAGACCTCCTATTCCTAGCACTTGTAACAGGGAACTACAGGACTGGGTGGAGTAGAGGCAGAGGACAAGAGTCATTGTGCGTCATCATTACTGCTAGATTGTTATGTTTTCTGATCCCAGACCTGTTTAGTGGTTCTCTCCGAATGAATAATAACAGGATTAAGAGCAAGGAATCTGTTGCGAGGTCAGTTGCAAAAGGAAATACAGCCTTTCCTCTTCAAGTGCAATAAAATAATCAGACCTTTGGTCAGGGAGCAACTGCAGTTGTCATGGAAGATTTATTTATAAACACGATAAAAGGGAATGATATACGATGTCATTCCCTTGTTTCATGGCATGAATTAAACACATGACGTGGATATGATGCATATTTTCTGAGAACTTTATTGTTGTGGATTTAATAAGTGTTTGGAAATTGAACCAGCTAATATAGTTTCAGCTCTACCTATAAACACTTTATCTTTGAGGTTCTACTTTGGCTTTAGACGTTATAATTCTATATGTTTAAAAAACCGACACCATTTTGTACTAAGTGATAATTATTGAAACTGTTTTTAGATGTAGCAATCCAGAACTGCATCTGCTGGTCCAAAGTCCTGTGCTGAGCAATTTAATTATCTATAAATCCCCATGGTGATAAACCAGACACATTTACGGCCCAGGAAAGGCGGTGTGTTTGCACCATGGCCAGAAATGGTCAGATGTGTATGGCTTTACTGTGCTTTTTTGTAGCTTTTATAATACAAAGCTGGATATCAGTGCAGCAATTATAGTGTTGGTATTACACACCACCAGAGTCTTGGGCTGGATCCTGTGTTCTAGTTGCTCTCATTATGTAGTCTCTTATATTCTCCCTGCATGGTTCTCCTTGTGTCAGTGTCACACTCACATCCTGAAGTCATAGCTGGAAGTGACCTGAATACTGTAAACTAATTTTATGTAAAAGAGAGAGAGAGAGAGAGAGAGAGAGAGAGAGAGATTCTCCCATGATATAAACCAAGTGGGGAAGTAGCTGTTGACAATAAATGGCTGAAAGAAAGCTGTGTGTGCTCATCATGTCCAGAGGGTGTCACTTTTCACTCATTTGAATAACAACATGAGAAAAAGAGCTTCATTCCAATCACAATTGCACAATTTGCTTTAAAAACAATATTTTGCCCCATAAATGAACATTATAGTTTGAAAAAAATCAGAAGAAAAAAGTACTTTTTGCCGTGACCTTCTCATTCCCCAGACCTGATTTAAAACGTAACATCTTGACGCATTTATTACAGAAATCTCAGGGAGAATGGAGGGACAAAGCTAGACCAAGAATCTGAGTGTGTTATAACTTGTATGTTAGGAAGAATGAGGGGCAGATATTACTGATGTGAAAGCTGTACAGAGGATTCATAAGAGGTAACAAGTGAGCAGTACAAATGATTAAAAACTTCTAATGTCACATCAGAGAAACATAAAAACTCAGTTGCAAAACCTCAGTTATTATTATTATTATTATTATTATTATTATTATTATTATTATTATTATTATTATCGTTACCATGGGTGTAACTTTGGTTTGAGAATGGGGGGGGCACAAAATGGGGGAAATGTTTCCGGCTTGAATCCCATTTCCTGCATTCACATACATTTAGGGACTATGGTGATACAAAATCCAGGAAATAATTAAATTGATTAAAATGATAAATTCTGCCAAAAAGAATAGTAGGCTATTAAACTATGTATATATATAAAAAAAAATGTCTTACTTTCTTTATTGTTTAATAGGAGCAGATCATCAAGACTTGAGAAAATCATTTTATAAAGTCTCCTCAATTGGATGCAAAAAAGGAGAGTATGCAGGGAAAAACTGCATCATCATACGGGGATTTGCTGGAAGCCATTCATTCACAAGGTGAGAGTTGGAAGGCAATGTTGTCTCAAATGATGAGACAGATACAGAGTCATGCCAGGCCTCAACAGCTCTCTCTTTGCAGGTGGAACCAGTCTTTCATTCAATGCATTGATGAGGCATTCTGAACTGTGTGAGCCAGTAGTTGGTATGTGACACCGGACACAATCATTGGAGATGGCAGCACACATGGTGATATTGGCACCCCTCTGACCTGGCTCTGTAACAGTGGCCAATGATGTTCCTCGCACATCTCCATGGGCCCCAACTCGCAACTTACAGAACTTAAGTGAGCTGGTCTGAATGTGAAATGTACCTTGAAAGTTGCAGCAAGTTACTATTAAAGGGCAAAGAATCAACATCTTCCCTGATTACCCGCCAGCAGTTTTAAACACTGCACGCTTTTCAAACAAGCAAGGGAATTGCTAAAGGGCAAACGTGGTGTCAAGTATGGTCTACAGTATCCAGCAAAATTAAGGGTCATGTACAATGGCAAGGAACATTACTTCACGGACCCAGACAAGGCCATTAAGCTTGCAGAAAACTGCTTTGGATCAGGATGACTGTTCTAAGGATGTTGCGTAATTGAGATGTGTGATCACTTGTTGAGTGCACTTGTTGGTCAATGAATAAGATATTTATGTTAGGTGTTTTCTAGAATACTTCATTTGTGTGTTATTACTCCTATTATTACTGTTCTGATACTATTTTTAAAAATTTCATTTCAATTTAGCTTACTTCGTCTCATGCCGCTGGTTCTAGTTGTTGGTTAGATGCATTCCTTTCCCATTACATTAGTGAATGTTATTGCTCCAAATTATGATGACCCAGATTTTTTCAAGAACGTATTTGATCTTATTCCTAATATGTCTCAAACTAATCTAATTGTAGGGGGCGACTTTAACTGTGTCCTGGACACATTCCTGGACAGGTCATCTTCTAAGAGAGCCTGGACAGGTCATCTTCTACTGAGTTCCTTGAGCTCAGTCTAGCTCAGGGAACTTTTTGAATGCTTTTATTAACAACTCTAATTTAGTGGATATATGGAGACTTTTTCATCCCACCGCGAGAGATTATACCTTTCATTCACAAGTTCACAATGTATATACACACACTGATTACTTTTTAGTAGAAAATAAATTAATTTGCAATATCATGTATAATAAGATCCATGATATACAAATTTGCTCCTGTCACATTTGAACTTGCCTTTAATAATTGGAGAATGGAGCCTCGACTTGTCAATGATCCTAAATGTTATGATTACATGCTTATACAGTTGGAAATATTCTTTGAGAATAATGATACCCCTGAAGTTTCCCCAGGACTACTTTAGGAAACTTTGAAAGCGTTTTTAAGAGGATGTGTTATCTCTTATCAGGGGTCCAGAAATAAACTGTGTAAAACAAGACTTTTAGAGTTAGGGAAACAAAATCATTTAGATAATGAAAATAGACAAAATCCCTCATTAGAAGCATACAAAAAAAAAATTCTTCAGTTATTCCTGATATTATTCCTGATTTTATTTTTAATAATAAAATACGAGGCTCCTTTTTAACATACTGTATTACTATTGTATTACTATTCAAGAAAATCTAGTAATAGTCTCACTCAATGCTGAAAAAGCATTCGATAGAGTAGAATCTTTTCACAGTATTAGCGTAGGTGATAACTTTATAAATTGGATCAAGATTTTGTATAAAGTCCTACAACTCAGGTACTAATAATACTTTGTCTGGTCCCTTTAATCTTCAAAAAGGGACTAGGCAAAGTTGCTCCTTTTGTCCTATTTGGGCAATATTCTGCTAGGAAACCTTGGGTCCTGCCATCCATGTGGATGTTAATTTAACACATACCACCTTCCTAAGCATTGTTACAGACCATGTACACTCTTTCATGTAAATGGCTGTGGCCTCTTTCAGCAGGGACAATGTGCCGTGGCACAAAGCAAAAAATGGTTAAGGAATAGTTTGGTGAGATTACAATCAGTTTGAGGTGTTGACTCGGCCTCCAAATTCTCCAGATCTCAATCCAATCAAGCATCTGTGGCATGACCTAGACACACCCCACCTCACAACTTAAAGGACTTAAAGGATCTGCTGCTAACATCTTGGTGCCAGATACCACAGCACACCTTCAGGGATCTAGTGGAGTCCATGCCTCGATGGGTCAGGGCTGTTTTGGCAGCAAAAGGGGGGACCAACACAATATTAGGCAGGTTGTCCTAATGTTAGGCCTACTCGGTGTATATCATATATAATGCAAATCTATACAATTGTATAATATAAACTCCAACAGTTCTACATATATTTAAAAAGATATTCAGTATGAGTATATTGTGAATACGAATCTCAGGATCAGTTTTCATGATCACAGCAGAAGTTCTTTAATTGAAGTCTACATTATATTCATATGAGATCATCGACTAAAGAAATGGTGAGATTTGGGCATAAACTGTTGATGGGAAGTGCAGATTGTTAAGATGTTCATGTATGTTCATCCACAGCAGCAGAAGTTGAGTCATAAATGCAGACGGCTCCAAGCAGAAGATAATAAACATGATGATATTGAATAAAAGCAAACAGCAGCCAGTCAGGTACAATGATCATAATTTATTTACAATAATTCAGATTGATTTACAGTAAAGTATTTACAATAATTCAAATGTATTTAGAGTAAGGTATTTAAAATAATTCTAATTTACTGGAAATTAGAATCAGTTGTTGGGTGCTGATGGCCTCTCCAGCATGGCCTATTAATCATCTGTGGAATAAAAACATGTCAGTTAATATAGAGTATTGTAGAACATACTGTAATGTTTCCTTATTTTATTTCTTGCCCAATTCATGTTTCGGTTATGAAAATAAAATTACATAATACTTTACTGTTCTAGTACAATGCATGTGATCTGGATTATATTCTGTGTCAGTTCATTTTAATTAGGTCTGATGTTTTGCCTGGCTAACCTGAAAGGCCTTCTGTGTACCACTCATGTTCACGGATTTGCTCGAGGCTTGGCCTCTTGGTGGGATCTTGCTCCAAGCACCACTGGATCAGATGGCGACAGGCTGTGTGGGCAGAGATTTAAACAGAGTCAGACGTTTAGTCACTAATTTTCAACTTCTGCTTGCAAATTCAGTACCAATTTTCTTAGATTTGTTGTAATATCTCAATATGCTGTTTTTATATTCTTCCACATTCAGACAGGTCAGGTGCGAAATTGAGGAACCCAGCAACAGTTTCCTCCTCATTACTGAAGGGGAATTCTCCAAAGACCAAGGTGAACAGGAGAATGCCAAGACTCCAGACAGTAGCATGGTCTGCGTAGTATTCCTGTTGCTGGATCCATTCAGGAGGCCAATAAGCTGGAGTTCCTGAGCAGAAGAGCAAGAACAACATTAGCAAGATCACAACTTAGATATTCCTTTAAATCTGTGCAATATCTGTTGATGTGCAATTACCTGCATACTCCACATAGGGCGTGTCCTGCCACAAATTTCCACAGCCAAAATCAATCAATTTGACATCCAAGGTGTCGGGGTTGAAAAGGAGTTTTTCCTGCCTTGATGTCGCGACTCGACCACCTGGAGCATGAAATAATAATAATAATAATAATAATAATAATAATAATAATAATAATAACAATAATAATAAAGAAAACTCTCAGGATCAAAATATCTAAATTAAATTTCATCTAAACACAACTAGTTAGATCAATGTAACTATGTACTATACTCTAAAAAGAACAATCAGTCTCAGAAAGACTGGACACTTAAAGCCACATGACATAGTCACAGCCATACCATATATCAGTATCCCTAAATGAAAGCAATTCACTAACACACATATCTAACTTACACACACAAACACAAAACAAACGATGCCTTTGTCCATTGTTTTTCTTAATATTACTAACTTCACCACTATTATTTGCATTTGTGCAGCACTTTGTGTTCTCCATTTGGATGGGAATTTTACTTTGTGAAGCAGCTGATAAAGCTGGCAAACATGTTATGACAAGTCATTCAAGAACAAGCAAATCAACAGCAAACAAATTCTTTTGTTAGCCAAAGAGGGGCCATGGTAAAAGATGAATCACCTGCAGCATGATGATTTTGGCCAGCAGCTCATCGAGTTTGCCTTGTTGACTTAGGCATAACTCGCATACGTCCATGCAGGGGATTGGTCTTTCCAGGACTAACAGGAGGCAGTTGTCCATTTCAAACCAATCCAGAATCTGCAGGACGTACTGGCAGTGAGGTGGCTTTGAAAGCTTTTGCATTAAAGCCACCTCTAGATGGAGCTCACAGGTCTCGCCAGGCTAGCAATAAAAAAACAAACATAAAATTAGCATAGTTTGTGAAATCAGAATGGGAAACATTATAGATACAGTATACAAAACCTAGATGCTGCTTTGAGCTATGACTAATGTGACTGAACTGAGGAGAATTAGACTTAAAGATTTTTGCAGCAAATGGATGTAAGAATCACAAAGAACAAGTATAAAAGACTAGGAATTACTTTGCTGTTTAGCTTTCCTTTATCTCAATCTCAGTTCTTCTCTAATGTATGTGATATTTTGGAGGTCATGTGATGTCCAGTAAGATGTGTTACCATGGTGAAAGTACGCTAGTTTGAAGTGTCAGTTACCTTTAGCTCACATTATATTACTTGATCAATTTATAATGAATATGTTGTTGCTTATATTACATTAGATTAGATTCAACTTTATTGTCACTGCACATGTGGGTACAAGGCAACGAAATACAGTTAGCATCTAACCAGAAGTGCATTTTCGCAGTGCAAATAATTAGCATATATAATCAGTATATAAACAATAAATAATTTGCATATATAAACAATATATAAAAATATATAAATAATTTGCATATATAAACAGTATATAAACAGTAAACAGAGGGAGGTAAATACAATGAGTGCAAATGAGCAAATGATTATAGGTGGTGCAATGAAAATAATTAAATATGTAATCAGTATTCAGAGAAGGAGTTATGTACAATGAGTGCAATGATTTAGATGTATGCAGTGAGGAAGATATTATATACCATGATAAATATTTGCATATGTAAACTGTACACATATGTAAACTGTACACAGAAAGGTTTATATACAGAAAAGGTTATATACACTGGTAATAATGTGTTCAGTCAATGTGTGTGTGATCGGGTGGAGGCAGAGTTCAGCAAAGAAACAGCTGTGGGGAAAAAGCTGTTCCTAAACCTGCTTGTCTTGGTCCGGAGTTTCCTGTAGCGCCTCCCAGAAGGCAGGAGGGCAAAGAGACTATTGGCAGGGTGAGAGAAGTCCTTTATGATTTTGCGTGCTCTGGTGAGACAATGCTTCCTGTAAATGTCCTCGATCTTAGGAAGTGGAGCTCCAACGATGGGCAGTTTTCACCAGCCTCTGCAGCGCTTTCCGGGCTGACACAGTGCAGTTCCCATACCAGACAGTGATACAGCTGGTCAGGATGCTCTCGATGGTGCAACGGTAGAAGTTCACCAGGATGTTTGAAGAGAGATGGTTCCTTCCTCAGAGCCCTCAGAAAGAAGAGGCGCTGGTGAGCCTTCTTGACCAGACTAATATATGTAATATATGTAATATATGTATATGTAATGTGATGTAATCTAGTTATTGCCCCTAACTATCTGATTGGGTTGGGGGTGTTATGAAAGTAGTCAGGAAAAGTGACTAATGCAGCATCTAGGATTCTTATACCGAAAAATGACAGCAGGTTGCTTGTTTTTATTTATAGTAGCCGGTACAAGTAAATGAACACATCCTAGAAACATAGATTTGGTCTTTAAATCAATTGTAAACTGTTTTTTTTTTTTTTTTTGCTACTATCACAGCAGTGAATTAAGGTTACCTACAACTGTGATGTACAGGTCCGAGCCGTCCTTGCGAACATGCTTAATGGCAACCTACAAACAAAACAAAAACAAAACACCCCTGTGTAGTGTAGCAGTGGACAGATGGAAAACTTTCAATGTAGATTCCACAGATTAGCTCACAACATTAACAAATAGGGACGAGCCTTAAGCATTAAATCTAGTAATAGCTCTGTTCAGTGTGTTATCTTATTATGACAGATAAGAGAACTAAAACCTAGACACAGTTTGTTTATTTCTTTATTCATACCATTTATAGGTTAGCCCTGTACCTTATGACAGTTGGTAGTGTAATGTCGCTAACTAGATAATCAACTTGACTTGTGCATTGTAACCGAATAAGATACCAGTAAACTTTATAGGGATGATGTATTTGCATTTTCTAATGTGTAATCTGTCCCAGCATTTCCTTATTTCTGTGTCAGGAATTAAAAGCGTGACATCACACGAGGTGTGGCTAGAACCTGGGGGGGTATATAGTCCATGGCCAATCAAAACCCTCCACATACTGGTACCACTGGAACACCACTTGCATGCCAAGTTGTGTTTGTTTGCTCATAATCCTGAATAAACTATGAGAGATCTTGCTATCTGAAAATCTCACCTTTGTGTCTCATTTGTCAATTCTCCCTGGTTGAACAAGAAGAATGAGTCACTGAGTCCAGACTTATGTGAATACATGGGATAGACTTGGACATGATGTTCGAGAAACTGGAAAGCTTGTACTGTCACTAGTTTAGTTTGAGGACTCGCATCTGTGGGCTGACATGATCCTCTCTGCAGCCAGAAAACATACACAAAGCAAATGTTAGATTGATACAGTGTTTGAGCATGATGCCTACAGAGATAAACAGCCTTCTAGTTGTTCAAAAGGTGGTTCAAAGTTGTTAAACTTTGCTCCAATGAACTACAAATTGAAGACGGCACCCTTTAATATAGTTTTGCAGGACACTTTCATGATTGATGAGGAAAGAGACACATTTCAGCTGTAAGTCACCACATGCATTTATTTTATGTCTGTTGACTTGAAACCGAAAGTTACAGTTGCCTCCATTCAGGCAATCAATCAACACATTTACCACAACACTGACCAGTGACCAGTCAAATACATAAAGGGGATGAAAATTTGCAGCAATTGAATATATTTGAAATCTGCTAGGAAATAGCTAATAAATGTAAATACCAAAGCAAAAAACTTTTTTCTAATACCAAAGAAGAATGAAAAAATAAAACCTTTAAAAATGAATTTTAATATCTGTATAGAAAATTCAATTGCACAAGATTTGGTATCCAACTACCAGATATACCCAACTTTGATCAGTGTTGTAGCAAGTATGCTAGTTGTCTTTGTATTCATGTCGAAAGTCCACAGGGGTGAAACAAATGCTGATGATACTAAGTGCTCAAACGCATCTGTTTCTAGCTATTTCCCTGATATCCAATTATAAAAGTGATCTGCAAAACTATATTTCAGAGTGGATCATTTCCCCTAGGAAGACAGCCTGAGGGAAGCTGTGCTTGAATCTACTACTGCTTACCTCTAATTACTCTACTGAATTCACAAATATTTGTAAATATATTTTGACCACAAAGCTTACAGCGAATGTCACTGGTATGAACATATTCTCTCCGTACTGGACTGTAGAATAAACCGCACACTACACACAATACACTCCGGTTTATACAGAACTCTCATTAAACTAAGATTTGCACAGGACTCATAAACACACAGTGTTTGCACATCAACTAGGTCTGTAACCTTAAACACTTGTTTTGCACATTACTTATCTTGTTTTTCATCCAATTCTCTATATTTATTCCTTAAATCTCTGTATTTAGTAGTTTTCTGCTATATTTTGTTAAATTGTGTAATATTTTGTTATTTGATATTTTTTGTTATCTTTTTGTACCTTTGGGTATTTTACTATTATTTAGTACTATTTTATCTATTACCTGTGTTTGTGGATACTGCTGAAAGCTGTGAATTTCCCTCTGGGATGAATAAAGTATCTATCTATCTATCTATCTATCTATCTATCTATCTATCTATCTATCTATCTATCTATCTATCTATCTATCTATCTATCTATCTATCTATCTATCTATCTATCTATTGTGAATAAGAGTCTCAGGATCAGCTCAGTTTTTATGATTACAGCAGTAAGGTTTTTATTTTTCAATATGTTTATATGTTTATTGTCATTTTCTTCTTCCACCACACCTCATCATACCTTGGAAACAACCTACACAAATACACATATCCTACTGATCACACTTGCATGAGAAAAATAAATACAATAAAATAAAACAAGATAAAACAAAACAAAATACAATACAATACAATAATTACAAATATTGTTTATTTTCAAGTAATGCCTTTATTCTTAGTTTTCACAATGTTCATGTATGGGTCCCAGACCTGAACAGAACTTTCTGCTTTGCCTTTAGCAATGTAAGTTTGTCTTTCCAACCCAATACAGTTCAATATCTCCCTTATCCACATTCTCACAGATGGCCTCTTCATACTCTTCCAGCACAATCACAAAATGTGAGTAAAACTCCCTCTTTGTAAAGAGCCATCACTTTCTGAATACCTTTTATTTTCCATAACTTAAATCCTCCATCTTTCTTTCCAGGTGCAAACTGTTCATTGCCCCAAATAGGAGTAAACAGCCTAGGTCAGGGGTCGGTAACCTTCAACATTAAAAGAGCCATGTTTGTCCCTTTTCCACCGAATAAAATATACATGGAGTCATAAAAGATTTGAGCCCTAAAATAAAGATAACACAGCATATAAAGTTCAGTTATATCCAGTTAGGCTACATATAAATAACTCTAGAGTTTGGTGCATTTATGAAATTATAGAACTACAAAAAGAAAATAATTTGAACGTTTTATTGCTGTTACTGGCAAAACTCCAAACTCTTATGAACACTATAGGAAAAACAAACAATGGCACATGTAGGGTTACTTTCAAACAAAATACATAATACAGGGTTGTTTGAATCCTTTCTTTGTTTGCGGAAAATAAATAAAATAAAGAGCAGCTCACTTTATTAAAAAAATATACATAATTAAAAAAAATAATAATTATGACTGAAGGTCATTTCAGTGTGCCGTCATCCTTTCTTTTCTTTTCTCAGTCACCTACAGCATTCAACCATCGAGACTGAATATAAACCACAACTTCACCAATTCAGGGTCCAATATACAAATATATGTTTTTGCAAAATAATAGCATATTAAATGAAAGCCACAAAACTTGCAACAGTAGTTGAGTTTGTAGACTTGATCCACTTCTTGAAAGTACATTTGCTCTGCTCAGCTTTCTGTAGCAGTTTTCGCTCATCTCCAGCTTTGTACTTTTCAGTAAATGCTGTGTTTTTGTTCTGGAAATGTCTCTCTACATAAGATTTTTATTTTTTATGTAATTCTTCACCACATCGAGCATACCATTAAACCCGTATCATCAGTAGTGAAGGCAAATGAATCTGTCCATGAAGCATTTTTTTAAATTTTATTTTAATATTTATTTATTTATTTATTTATTTGTTTATTTTATTAAGTCTTCTTTATTGACAATGTTCTCCAAAGTGGTGCAGTACTCCTGCAGAAATTTTTCCCAAAATAATAAAAAGTTGTACAAGAAAAGTAAAATTGCTATTATTACGTTCACTGGAATAATGCGCACACATGTCAAAAGTATTTAATTTAATATAATATTTGTTACATTACTACTACTACTTCTAATCATCATCATCATCATCACAGTAGAAGTATCAGTAGCATTTATTTTCTTATCTATTATAACTACCCTGAGATGGAATGGTGTCTCATCCAGGGTTTATTCCAGCACCACACCCAGGAGCCACCTCCATTCTGGTGAGGATAAAACAGATAACATAAAAGCTTTTATTTATCTATGACATAAACATTACTGTACGGTGAAATTCTTTCTTTGCATATCTCAGCTTGTTAGGAATCTGGGGTCAAGGCTGAGGATCAGCCATGGTAATGGAGCAGAGAGGGTTTTGTTCAGCTTGGCAGTTTTGGGGCTTGAACCTACAACCGTCTGACCTTAACCACTAGGCCAGGGTACTGAAAATAAAAGACCGAAAGAATGAAATGAATAACCGACTGTGACTGAAACTCCACTTCTGTCCCCTCCCGACACATGCCTCCGTTGTGCGGATATATTTCCGCCAGGGGGCGCGTGTTCCCATGGCGCGCCTCCAAAACACCCGCTGAAACCCTGAACCGCGCTGATAACGGAGGAGTAAATCCGCGCACGAGCAGGAATTCTCCTCCTTTCCGTCAACACCAACTCCGTCCACAGATCCGGGAACGCGTGCACACCGGATCCACTGCGTGCTTTCAGCAACCGGGCGCGCGGAACTCCGCGTATCTCCACGGTAAGCTTCTGGATGGTTTTTATTTCTCATTTAATATAATAAACGTAAGGTGGCTTTAACTGTCTGCGTGGAACCAGGGCTGCGTCCTAACCCACACATTACTGTACTAGATAGTATAGGATATAGTATGCGGATTTGGACGTAGCCCGCCAGAATGACAGTCTTGGTGTTATGTATGGATTAAAACGTTAGTAGTTAATGAGGTTTGGGACCAATCATTGTACAGCAGCCTGTGAAATATCTATACACAGTGTTGGATTGTATCCTACATTGTATCCTGCTGTATATCCGTTTCTTATGGAAGCGCCCAGTCTGGGGTTCAGGACAGTTTGAAGTGGGAATATGGGTTAGTGGAACAAGCATTAAAGCTGAAAATCTAACTCTATACGATTAGAAACCACTCCCCTGTAGAGTATCCGCTCTGTCTAGTATATTTGTGCCAAATAAACAGCGTGGCATCTAAATTTAATACAAACAAGGCTGTCATACATTCATAATATACACATGTAGAGAAAAAAAAGTTGTTCAGATTGAATACACTTTGTCAGTTGTTCACAAACTTTATCTGTGGTTCCCCTTTATCTGTAAAATAAATTCCAGCTCAGAATATATCCCAGCTCTTCAGACCTCAAAGCCAGGATTCCAAACGTTATGCTTTGGTGATTTATTAAAGCCATGTAGCTTTTCATGTCTCAACCATCAACTCACAGAACAAATTGAAGATGATATTATATTTAGGCCTTCCCAGTTATTGAGTTTCTGATTAAACGTACTCAGTCCAAGTAAACAGTCCAGCAGGCTTATGACTATAAGAACTCAATGATAAGTGTAAGAACTTTGATAACTGTGATAACAAAACGAGAGCATCACGTGTGCTTTAAGCACTGTAATCTGTTTGTCTGTTTCTCTGCTGTGTTGCATTTTACGGAAAGCGTTGATGCTCGAATGGAGGAGGCTGCTTAATTTTTTGTCAGGTCAAGTAACTTCAACCAGCAACCCTGATCCAGAAAGAGTTGCCTGGTTTGTGTATTTCTGAATATTACTACTATTGCTACAAATCCTAGTTGAGTTGAAGCATTTTGGGATCTTTTATCTTCGGGTCATTCAAGACAAACTGAGCTCCTTAAATGTGTTTCTTCCCAGCATTATCATTTAAAGCATCTTCCATTTTGAATCAACGAGAAGATTCCCACAAGTTTTAGTGGCAGACTAAGAACATTCTCTTATGCGGCACTAATTAAAGAGTGTATTTCTCAGGATTATGCTGAGATTAACCAGTGGTGTAAATTTACGATGCATTCAAAATACATGCATTTGTTCCTCAGACTAGTTTCATTTATAAGCAAACCGATGGCTACAGGATGTCACAGCCAACTCCCTCTTGCTTGCATGTCATTCTGTGTCAAAATCCTGTTTATCTCCTTTGGGTTGTTTACTATAATCAGTGATGTTTCCTTTAGCAGTGACCAAGTGGGCAGGTCTGTCCACGTCATTATGAATATAGCGCTGAACAGTCATCTGAGTGTTTGGAGTAAAAATTCCTGGAATTGCCTGTTCAGATAGTAAAAGTGTTCATCCTAAATTAGGGCGAGGCTCATGACTCCAGTCCCCTGCTGACTTTTCTGCTGCGCCGTGTCGTCTCTGAGGTGTTTGTGCATATAACATTCTCTTTGAAACTGATTTACACGGATTTCCATTAAAAGCTTCATTCTCTTGCTGGGAAAAATGGAGAAATTAAAAGATAAAGCTGAATCTGGGCAAAGGAACCTGAATCAGAGCTTTTGTTTACTTAAACATGTTTAAGATTAAGTGCTTTCTGCTAGATAAGCTTTCCATTCCAGCAGACATTTTGTGCTATTATGACTGCACATGATGCTTGGCTGTTATAAGAGGCTGATCAATATTCTGGCACATAAATCAATCAGAGCTCATATGAAGCCATGATTATGCTCTCCTGGTGCCTCATTGTCTGAGTTTCTCCTTGACTTCATTGGAATATTATTGACGTTTCTTAGAAAGCGTGGAATAACAGATTTATGTAATGTGTTGGAGGACCAATCTAATATTCCCTTTTATTCACACTAAGAAAAGGCCTCCACATTCCTATACTCCAGGATTATTTGGAGATTTGAATATTGTTGCACCAAGGATAAGCAGTAGGTAGAAATGATCATGATACTTCTGCACACTGTCATGATACACCATATGTTTAAATATAACCACGCAATATAGTATGTTCGATTTATGTATTACAATATATTGCTTTCCTGAACAGCAAAACGGTAGTGGCCACTAAGAATAAAACTGTAAAAGCTATTATTTAACATCGCAACAAAAACAATTACATAAGAAGAAGAAATGGGGAAACATGGGTGCAAAAACATTATAAGGTCCACCCATGACTGACAATGTCAGTGCTTTAAAGATATCTCAAATAAAAAATATATATTATTTGCCATATCACCCAGTATATATTGACAGTCCACACAGAGCATAGTAATATATATTGTATCTGGTGTAATCTTGTGTATATAAAGATCACGGGTTATGCTAGCCTGCTAAAGTGTGTTAAAATATACAGGAAAGTACAGTATAAAAAAGCTCTTGGCCAGCTGCTCATTTCCTGTCCTTGATCAGAAAAACACTAAAGACACTCTGCCATACCTCCCTCCCCCACAAACTCTCGCCCTGAAACCCCACCCCCTTCACCATCACCACCACCACAACTAGCACTAAAGTTCACAAACATGCTCTAAAAATAATGAAACCTGAAGAAACGCTGTCTGGTTTTCTATGCAAGAACTTGTAACTGGGATTTGAAGGCACATGGCACAACACTGATTAATTTACAACACTATGCACTGAGTTATTTTCTTTTTCTAACCTCCACAGACAGAATGCTGTTTATCCAGCTTAATTATACAAAAGCCTAACTAACCACTTGACACAAATGCGTCAGTCATTGCCCGAGACGCTAAAGAAATTGCCTCTTATTTATCAGAGTTGCATTAAAACGTGCACAGATTTGAGGAGGCGGAAAGACCTATGAATAAATCTGCAAAAAAGAAAGCAGCTAATTAAGTGGAGGAAAATTTGTGTACATATTTGTGGTGTTGTATCTGAGGGGGCAGTGGATAGCACTGGTGCTACACATCTCCAGTGTCCCTGGTTCAATCCTGAGCTTGGGTTACTGTCTGTATGGAGTTTCACATGTTCTCCCTGTTCCTGTGTGAGTTCCTCAAGGTTCTCCAGTTTCCTCATGTCTAAATAGGTAGTTGGCAGATTGCCTAAAATTTTCCCTAGGTGTGAATCAGTGTGTGTGGCGCCCTGTAATGGACTGGCATCCCATCAAGAGTGTATTCCCTCCACATTCCTCAGCGCCTTTCCTGGGATAAGCTCTGGCTTCACCATGACCCTGACCAAGATAAAGCAGAATGAAAAAGTGCAATGAAAGCCATTTTCAATGGATGAAAACTGCAATGGGGCAATAGGTTTGTCTTTGCAATTATATCTTTTTTAGACGCTTATGGGAGTGGGCTGTTTAATTTAATTTAATTTAATTTAATTTAATTTAATTTAATTTAATTTAATTTAATTTAATTTAATTTAATTTAATTTAATTTTTTTGTATTTATTTTATTTTATTTTATTTCTTTTAATAATTCTATTTAAAGCTTTCTAAACATCAGGGGTTCTCCAAACTGCTTTCCAAGCTTCACCTGCTCCATTCACAGCTGTTTTTATAGATTTTAGATCGCTGTCGGATTGAAATGAATTCGGATTTAATTAAAGTTGTATTTATAGTTCCCACCCCAAACCCCCAGCGGGTGCAGCTTCGAGGTGCCGCACGTTTCTAACTGAGGAAGTGCTGAAAGGAATAGCTTATGGAGACAGGATATTACAGAATATGAGTGTGATAAACAAATCCTTATTTTTAGTAAGTGAAACGCTGAAACTAAGTAATCAAACACCAAAAGGTATAAAATAGCATTGTGTTAATAATAAAAAAATATGTAATAACCTCATATTCTCACATCCTAGGAATGCAAGGCTATTGCCTGCATTTTGGTACAAGGGTCATCATGCACAATTCAATTATCTCTGTTATTTTCTTTTTTCGTTGTTATTACTCATACTACACTTCTTGCTGATTTTTCGGATTATTTAACTGCAGGTTGTTACAGTCGGTATTCTCGAACTAACTAACATGCACACAGATGTGAGTTTGATCCCAGATGCACCAAACATAAAACCTTTGCATGTGAGCATTTATGATCAGATTTAATTGTACCTAACTTTGAAGTATTTGGGCCGTTAAGATTAAATGGTGCTGTTAGTGTGGTGAGAGCTGTGTGTCAGAAGAGGTGTGGTTTTGTGTAGAAAAGCCATGTGCTTGGCATAATAGCGATTGTGTTTGCACAGCTGAGTAACAGCCTCCTCCGTCACCCAGAACACACAACTGTGAGGCTTGAACTCTGCCTCGAAACCTCCACCTTGACTTGCTTCCAGATAGCATACAGCTTCATAGGAACACTTTTAACACGCGCACTGTGTAAATACTATGCAAAAGTGTTGTTTTAGTTATAGCCAGTGGATGAACTGAGGTTGTTCATCTGGATCAGGGGTGTTAGGCTCCAGTCCTGAAGAGATTTGTGTACTCCATTATCCATGTAATTCAATCCATGAAGGCCATGAAGGACCTGAAACACGTCTAGACAGCACTACATGCTAAAAAAAATGGGATTTTCTTTGTCTTTGTAAACTAGGACGGTTTCCATACTGTCATTATAATGTGAAATTTTAATAGCATGAGAACCTGCACCAGTCGTTCTTCCAAAGTTGTTTACCTGTGATACACAGCTGTGTTGTTAGGAATTTTGCTTCCTTCTGCCATCACAACTGAAGGCCATTTGTAGGAAGGATTTAAAGAGGCCTAACATTACTGTGCAATGTTTGAAGCAACAGAACACTTGAAGTATGGGAACCACATGCCATGTGCTGAAGTGGAAAAAGAGAATGTTTAAGCTAAACCCATGTTGAGCAATCTAGTATAGTATGTTAGAGGAATTTAGGAAGTTTAGAAGTTCTGACATTTCTCCATTTATCCTGATCTTTCTCTAGAGCAGAGGTGAAATTTGTAAAGTTCCAGTGATAAAATTCCTTGCTTACATAGGTCTATACATGACATCATTCAGTTATGGCTGGAGGAAACATCTGTTTTGATGAAGGATAAATAAATGTATGCTTCTTTGTCAATTCATCTTTAAGCATTCTGATTTTAATGTTGATTTTTTTTAAGCAAATCTTGGTCCTTCCTTAATCAGGCCAGGTAGGGTAAATAAAATTAAGCATCTATGAAAGTCTGTGAAAATTCTTACATTTTTGAACAAATGTCTCTGAATCTGGTCCAGTGAGCTTACTTTAATTACGAAATTCTGAAAGTATTGGAACAGCAAGACCAATTCTTTTGCTCTTGCTACACACAAAAGACATTTCAGTTTCAGGTCAAATGAAAAGATGATAGATTAAAATTTCCTGGTTATCACCACCATTTTTTACAGATGAGCTGTTCTGGATCATGAGCAGATCTGCTTTTTCCTCCACACTTTGGCTTCACTTTGGTTGAGGTTAATCTTGTCTTCGAATTGGCTTTTCTGCTGACAAATGGTTTGCATTGTATAGTATGGCCTCTATATTCTTGCTCTTAACGTTTTCTTTGAACGTTGGATTGTGAGACCTTCACTTCTACCCTGTGGAGGTTGTTGGTGATGTCACTGACTATTGTTTTCATCGCCTGCTGTTTTCCTTGGCTGACCAGTTTGATGTCTGGTTGCTCAGTGCACCAGTGGTTTCATTCTCGTTCAGGACATTCCAGGTTGTTGTAACGGTTAAGTCCAATGATTGTGTAATACCTCAGATTGTCCCTCTTTTTTTCAGCTTCAGGCCTTTACGTTGATTTATCTTTTTTATCAACAAATGCAGTCTTCTCAGGCAAAACCCGGGACTGAACCCAAGAGTCAACATTCAGAGCTATTAACTTATTAAGCAGTCAATCTAACAGGGCATGTTTGGCTAACTAGAATGTTCCAGAATGTTTGCTCATTTGATAAATAGGGGTTTAAACAAAAAAAGCCATGTTTTAAGTTGTTTAAGACATCTAGATGTAACTATCAGGAAATGAAAGATGAAGCACTGATCGGTTGTCTCATATGCCTGTTTTGATCTCACACCCAGATGTTTTTAGTGTACTGCAAAAACTGAAAAAACTGTAAATTCATGCAATTGGATTAAAAATCTCAACAGACAATTGGCTGCAGAAACCGCAACAGACTTACTAAATTGCGTCCAGTTTCTTTTCCATACATTAATCGGCTTTGCTTCAATATGGCTATGATTGATTGACTTGCCAATTTACAGCCTGTTTTTTCATGCATGTTTTTGGCTCTGCTACAGTATTATTTCAAGTACACTTTTCGGTCCACTCAAATGCTGGTTCTGCAACTGGCCTATGGACTATGGTGTATGTGTTGAACTTTCTTTGACTCTTACGTGGCTCTCATGCATATATCTTACACACACACACACAAACACACACAGCTGTTACAGCATTGACTATGTTCCGAAAAACTCTGCTTTATTCTCTCAGAATGAAAGAGGAAAAGAAGTGTCTGAAGTGAAGGAGATATGGTTTGAATCAGTGGTGACAGGGAAGGGCAGATGATGTCATATCGAGTGGCTGCCCAGAAACAATATGGAGAGAATTAATCTCCTCACACATTGTTTTAATGCATTTTTTTCTCATAGACGTCAGCGTCTCTCTTCCTCTCACGGAGCTGAAACTTAAAAATAACTAGCTTGAAGCGAGAATGCTTTCAGACACCTCTAGGGGTTTTGTGAGGTTCAGGTTAACAACATCTGGTGATTATCTGAAAAAGGATATGTTGTTAGTCATCTGTGTTTGCTGTATTTTTGTATCGGTGTGTGGCGGGATGTACTGTAAGCGAGCTGGAAATTCTGCATAACTCCACAACATGTGACAGACATCTGCGCTAAACAGGCTTCTTTCCCAAAAGTGCTGGTGCACAAGAGCTATTGCTGAAACTCTGTCACTTTGAACAGTGATGATGATCTTAACACTGAGATACTTCTGAAGGAGCAGGCTTGAAGAGCATTCTTCAGACAAAGAGCTCCACTTAGCTACTACAGTGCAGTGCCGTGTTAGGCTCTTACAGGAGAGAATGCTGTAGGCAACTGCACCTTTGAAATGGGATAGCGGGATGATCTCAGTGCACTGCTGAGACTGCGGTCAGGGTGTGGGGATGTGTGTGTGTTTGTGTGTGTGTGTGTGTCGGTGGGTTTTGCATTATTCAGTGAAGACTAAATGGATAGGCTTTGCCAGGAAAATGACCCTCAGTGGCTTTAAGAGGTCTGGGGATTCCTTTGTGTATATGTGTGAGGGTTGTATATTTGTGAGTGAAGCTTAAATAGTTCGGTATTTTAGAGTAAGTGACACTTTGTGGGTGAGGTAAGTGCTAGGAAATGTGTGTGAATTTGTTTGGTGCAACTCTGTGCCCAGTGCAGTGACCCGTGTTGCTGCTGGGTGGAAGATGGTGTTTAAAGTATATTCTGCAAAAACCACCCAAGTCTCACAGATCTATAAATATGAAACATCTCCTCCCTAGTTCATCATTCTGTTCCTGTCTTTCTCACTTTGCTTCATCTCTTTACTCATCTGTCTCTGTTTTGTCTTACAGCTATAAACCCTGATTTTCAAAATTAGTAATACGAAGTAAGGCAGAGCTCCACTCCTGGATATGAACAGAAGAAAGCGCTATATTGTGCTAGAGTAATTTCATTTATTGTATTAAATACATGAGATGTTTTGCTCCTCAGTTGGTTTGAAGATCTCCAGGCCACCACGTTTATTGTTTTTATTTATTGTATTATTTTATTTTTAGATTTGTTATCATCTAAAGTTGATCTACAGTGGCCCAGTGGTTAAGACATTGTATTCCTGATCCAAAGGTTGTGAGTTCAAATGCCAGGACAACTAAGCTGACTCTGCTGGACCATTAACCCTTAAACTGCTCAGTTGTAATCGCTCTGGATAAGGTCTGCCAAATACTTAAAAAGTACAGATTTAATGTACACAGCTACATATGGATTTCCAAAAATAAGTAAATAGATGGTACTTTTTGTATAGAATGGCTGGGGTGTGATATCTACATAAAAAGAAACCTTTTTCCAAGTCTTGTGAATGGCTGTAATAGGTCATAAATTTAAAAACTGGAATATGTGTCTGCAAATGAAAGCTAATGAGGATTATTTTAATCTGTTTGTGAACAAAAAAAAAACCGTACAGTTCACATTATTGCCATAAATCTGACCTCTGTGTGTGGTCAGGCTTCAGCTGTAGTTCAGTCATGAGGAAACTACTTCATCCCTTGAAGGTTTCTGTTTTTCTTGAAAGCGTTTAAACCAAAAAAAAGGAACTTTTGCAATAACCTTTAGACGTCAGTGTGCGATGGAAAAGGTTAAAATAAAACGTGTCGTTCTTTTATAAATGAAAAGTTGTAATCCTTGAGAAATGTCTGTAATAAAAGTGGAGTTAAATATTAAAGGATTTGCTAAAAAATAATCCACTCCTCTGTGGTAACAGTAACTATTCTACATTTCAGGTCTCATTATGCCGACTCTGATTATTCTCCTTTAACACCACACCCCATCATGTTTTTTTTTTTTTTTTATATGACAGCAATTTCTCAGCTGGACTTTATTGTTATACATTTGACACTGACTTACAGGACAACGGCTTTAAACAATCCTTGCCTGTAGCCTCATCAGAAGAAGAAGAAATTGGAAAGCCCTCTGTCAGGAGGACTGGCCCATGGTGGAAAACCTACCAATACAATACAACCTGACCCATACAAAGCACTGACGATGTGGACACCTTCCATAAAGGGTCCACACATGCCGCCCAATAATTCTGGATATTTTATTATTAATTGTAGTGCGATATTATGTTTTTCTATCATCTTGTACTTTTTCTCCAAATCCATGTGATGAGATGCATTAAGTCAGGTCTGTGACATGAATGTAAAGAGGACTTTACTGCTGTCAGACTGTCAGGTATTACACATCATGATGCATCTTGCTCTTATGAAAATAAAAGAAAACAATTCATACAAATTTAGGCCTACTCAAACTATAATTTATCTAACATATGACACTCCCTAAGCAATAAAATCTCATACCACTGTGTTTGAATGAATGAATGAATGAAGGGAGAATTTGAGAAAACGCTTTTTTTTGCTTTGCATTATCTTCTGTGATTTGCAGATGTCAGGAAACATTACAGCGCTCATAATTCTCCTCTACTTTGAAGCCCTCCAGCTGTCCTCTTGCAACCCTCTAACACAATTTTCAGCCGTGTGAAACATCAAGGGAACTGCCACTGCTGAGTTACGGTTTCTTATGACTAATTTCCACTTTGGTACGCTCCATTCAGCGCGCCTTTACCACCTCTGCATTATGTTAACACGTTTCTTCTCTCTGTTTTTTTTTTTTTTTTTTTTTTCATTTTGCTTGACATTTAATATTTATTTCTTTACTTCTGCTCTAATATCTGTATAGATTGTTTAGCAATGCATCATGGTTCACTGTGCTGTCTGTTCCCTCTGTGTTTTATTTCTAATATTTAAGTTATGAAGTAGTCTTGTGTATAGACTAATGAGAAAGACAGGAAAGGGCAGGGCAAGGAAAGAAAGGAGAGATGATCTTTATTGGTACATTGGGGCAGCTTCATGGCGTTGTCCAATGAATAATACCTGTTTTTGCCAATGCTAATTCCCAGCTCTTGCATTATATATGAAAATAGGCTTGTCCTCTCTTCCAGTTATTAGAACAGGTCTTTATAACTTTTATAATCTATTAAAAATGGACAATGGCTGCTGTTTTTTTTTTTTTTTTTTGTAACACTGCATCAGCAATATATACGTATATATCTGTTCTTCACTACCATCTTGATGCTCTTATGCAGATGTGTAGGAAAATGGCTCTGCTTTTTAATGCAGACGAAGAGCAACACCTTGAAATAATCTATATCTAAAATCTATTAAAGTAGATTGTAATTGTTGGTTCCCAACCTGGACCTTGCCCATGTCTGAAATATCACTCTACACCACGTTTCCTACAGAATGCAAAGTGCATTATGGGTGTTCTGTATTTAGTAGCTTGCATAGTTCGCCCTTTCTTACTATTATTAGAATGATTAGAACTGGACTTTAATTCCTTTTCAAACAGACAATGGCTGCTGGTTAGTTTTCCTTTATACTGCATCAGCAATATGTACATGTTCTCTGTTAGCAAATCCATAGTATCCGTAGTGCTTTTTCAGCATTCCTTGTTTGGTATATTACACTGAGCCTGGCTATACCATCTTTTTTGAACATAATATATATGCTTTAGTTACCAAAGCGTTGCTGGGATTTTTGCTGAATTGACAAATGAATTGTGAATCTCCATTGCTGAGATGGCGATGCAATCACTGTGGCCATTAATAGTATGCTACAGTAGACAGGAGAGAGAAAGAGAGAGAGAGAGAGAGAGAGAGAGGGAACATCACTCATGCGCTGTTTATCCCTTGTGAGTGTGAAGTGATGGGATTGTCCTTCCATGGGTGCTCCCACTCACATCTTCATTTCATAGCAGATTTATGTTTATGGTGTTGTAGCTTAAGCCCACACACACACACACACACACACACACACAGGAACGTAGACAAGAATATACAAAATATATAAAATATAACAATCAAGAATGCATTGCTGCTCCTCGGTTATTTGCTTGAGCGAGAGTTGATTAGCAGGAAACAAAATATTTGGCTATTTATAAAACGTCACTGTTATTATCCTCCATCACCAACACATTAAACGTCTATAAATATGGCTGACATTTCCTGCTTCTTAGTTCTGGCTAAGAAATGCTCGATATCTACAATCTCTCGCAGTCATTTCTTTAACAGGGTGGTTCCTACCCGGTCCTGTCCCATATCTGAAATGGCACCCTACTTCATATTTCCTATAGAATGCAAAGTGCATTACGGCTGTTCCGTACAGTATTTAGTAGATTGCATTGTTTGGGGACTTTCTGGGATACCAGGAGGGTTCTGGGTATTCTACAGTATGCTTTCATATATTATTTACATAAAATGACAAAACTGCCTAACTAGTGCAAGATAAAGGGAATAGGATACCCCTGAGCTGCATGTTTATTCAAATTCACATTTTAATTTGCCACAAATACAACCATACACAGTATGATGTGTTCAGTCAAGCATGCATGCATCACAAGAAAACAATCAAAGAATGGATAAAAAGAATGAAATAAATAAATAAATAATAATAATAATTTAGGAAATAGAATTAAGAATATCTAAAAATGGAAAAATCTAAAAATGTGTATGTGAATGCAGCTCAGTGGTAGAACAGTGAAGGACTATTGTGATGTGCAATACATGTAGTGCAAATTATCTACTATACAAAAATATGTCCAGTTTGTTGAGTCAGCGAGACCAGGTTCTAGGTATTGTAGTGGCTGAGGTCTTGGATGGCCTGAGGGAAGAACTTCTGTTAAGCACTGAGCCAGTTTTCTCTGTTCACATGTATGATCTGTGTCGTGTCAGTCAGCACCACGTGTCCACATTATCAAAACATTAGTGGACCGGATCGTTCGTCATCCTGATGCTGATGCTGCATTTCATACCCGTATTGACTGTGATATCGATATCTGGTATATAGCTGTAATGCTGGTGCAGTCTTATATGACATTTACTGTTGTTTTATTTTAAAAATGAGAAGGAATAATTTGATACTGTGCTAGGTTGTGACCTATGTTTAAGGTGTGATGAACTGAATCAGATATTGGCTCGTAGAACCAGGTGCTAGGTTCACTCCACCATGAATATTACATATTATTCTGCCCTCACTGTAGCTTGTACAGAGACTGATCTCTGAGACAGAGATCATGATCTTGAATTTCTAAAAAGAGCAAACTTGTATTAAAAAAGCTATGAACAGTTATGCTCCAGCTGCAGTTTGTGAAGTAAAATGCTGTGAGAAATGTATGCGTGCGGGGCGAGTTGGGATAAAAATAAGTGCCATGATGCTCTTTTATTGTGCTCGTCCAGAGGCTAAATCAACTGACATATTTGCCTCAGATCTGCTTTGAGTACTCTGAACAATAAGATCATTGATGCGCCAGCATCGTACAAGCTACTCTTCCTGATTCTGTGACAGAGAAAGTGAAAAAAGAAAGAAAGAGATGTTAGAAGCATGCAAATTTATGTCTTGTTTTTATTCAGGTTAGGTACAGGGCTAGCATTCATACATTTTTTTAAAACTGTAACCTAAGCTGTATAAATTGAAAAATAAAAAATCCTTGCATATCTGACTTCCTACAGATTTTTCCATGAGATCAGGTCTGCACATTTATCACCTCACGTGGCATACTTTCCACCGTACTGGCTGATGCTTTATATTTCATTGCAGTAAACTTCACTGCAGTTCCTATGACACTGATTAACTCACTTGCTTGTTTTATTCTGCTCAGGGTCACGGTGAATCTGGAGAATATCCCAGGATCCCTTAGTGCAAAGTGGGAATACACCCTCCAGATCTTTCATTTTCGAACTGAAATGACCATGAACTCAGAGTCCATCCTTAAATGAATCTGTCCTCGTTCTGTTGTGTTGCATGGCACGTATACATTTATTCCACTCCTACACCGTCCTGTGTCCTTCAGCACATTAAGATGCTGAGGAAGTTGGATCAGATACAGGAGTGTAAGATGGGGGAGAAATAAATCCTGCAACAGTGCAGCGCTCCAGGAGAATTGATTTCCCGTTGCTTTATGATTTTTGAACAAAGATTTAACAGCATCTGGAGCGATAGCATCAAATTGCTTTCAGCCGAAGAAATGTTATGGAATGTGGAAGTAAGCATACAAGTCATCCAATCCTGGTCCGTTTTCTTTTTTAAAGATACTCCTGGGTCTGTTTCTGTAAGCTGTTATGATTGGAGCTGAAGCTTCTGGAAATAAACTGGGCAGTCTTTCATATTCCAGTGCAGGACGGATGCTGACCGTTGGAAACACTTCATTTGTATTTACCTTGCTCAAACCTTCTTCATATTCCTTCCTCTCCTCTTAGTGCTAGTACAGATGCAATGCTTGGGAGTAAATCAGTGCACTCTTTCGAGTCTCTCTCGAACCCTGTTGACGAGTGGAAGTAGCTGTAACGTTCCAGAGAAATATCACAATCACAGTAATAATCTGGGTTCAGGCCTCCATCTGATTTTCTTCTCTGTGGGAAGGAGGAGGTAGAAATCTCCTCGAAAAATCCTGCCGTTTTTTTTCAGCATAGCATCATTTGTTCTGCTCTGCACATCTGGTGCTGGAGAAAAAAAAAGACAAATAATTGTCAGTGAGCAGATAGCTAATTAAAAAAAAGAAAAAGTAAATACACACAAGCGATAGCATATTTAATTGGAATCTTACTTCTGATGACTAAATCCTAGCAAATGCAGAGACTGGAGTACGCTGCTGTGATTTATCATTCAAAAATATGCAGAAAGACAGACTTATCTCTCCCCACAGTAAAAATGTCGGATAAGCTCACAGACGCATGAATCTAGATTACAGAACGATTGAGAGTTACAAAGGTGTATATGAGGGAAATCTATACAAATGCCCTCTCTCATCTCCCCTTCAGTCGCCTGCTTGAAAGATGTCCCGATTCAGAGCTTTCAATTTTCTTAAGGTAAAGAAAGAAGGTGTGGAGTTAAATATTGTGAAATAAAAATCAGTGTATCAGTATATCGTGGTATCGTTGACTTAGTTAACATGCGAGACGTATATACTGAAAGTCAGTTAACGACATTTTATTAATGGTATCATTTAAAAAATCCGCCAAAATACTCAAAAGTGGCACTTTTCTGCTGAAAAATAAAAATAAAAAAAGGATAAAATCTAACAGGCTCCAAATCATTTTAATGGTAACGCTAATTAGAAAAAGATTACAACAGTAATAGATCTCCCGATGTTCATCACAGCTGTTGCAGTTAAGGTAAAAACCGGAGTGTGAAGCTGGTATTCTTCTGCAGCTAAACATTTAAGACAACATAACAAGGCATAGCTATGATTCAAGACTAAAATGTAGCATAACATGGCTCAGTTGTAATTCTTGCCTGACATTATAAGCCATTTGTCCACTCCATTCTTTATCGCAAGAAACTGCTGACATTAAAAGGGCACTGCTTAATGGTGACTGGTGAATAATAGTTTGGAGATCCCTGATGGAACATTATGACATCAGGAACCGACTGAAATGTCAGGAAAAGGCTAGTCTCAAAGGATGTTTCATCCCGGCGCATTAGACGGGTGGAAATATGACTAACGTTTACTGACGTTTCTTATTGTTATATTCTCAAAATATGTAGTGTATGCCAATTTATGTCCTCTCAACTCAGTCGACGGAGCTTTTAAAAATAGACCTGTAGATCTAGATAAGAAATGGATTAGTCAGAGGCCACAGTGGCAAAAAAAAAAAAAAAAAATCCTTAGATGGAATAAGGAAGGAGGGTAAGGTAATAAAAATGTCTCCCCTCGAGTAAAAATTTTACTACCTTCTGTGAAATAACAACACAGGAGAATAATTTCAGCTGTGAAGATAATATGAACGTAAACATAACTTATCCAGGCAAGTTAGAATCAGACTGTGAAGGCATTCTAAGTATTTTTTGTATACATTCATGGCTTAGCTTTGTATTCAAGACGTGTTCCTTATTCATAATACCCAAGAGTGAAAAGTGTCAGATATTTACAGCATAGTTGAACTCTTCATGAAAAGGTACTAGCAGGCAGGAAAGAGAAAGGATAAAATCTCACTTCCTGAGCAAAGGACACACCCCAAAACCTTCTTAGATGTGATGTGTAGCATATTTGGCATGTTCCAGTAGGCAAAGGAAAGCTGCAGTAAACCTTTTCACGGGTCATAATTTTCAGTATCCAGAGCGGTGCATTTACTTTGGAAACATTTGACACATGTATTAAGGGATGTTAAGAAATTTGTGTTTTTTTTCAGTCACAAGATGAAAAACTACATCGTATACATGGTTGAGATTAGGGGTGTGGGAGGTTCTTACTTTGCTGTAGGCATCAGATAAGAATCTTGTGAGATAGAAAAAGACCACTTGTTTAACTTGAGTATATATGGTGCTTGCACAACTCCAGCTACATTATTTTGTTTATATTTTGGGGAATAGAACCAACTCAATATATAAGAAAAAGAAAATACTGTAGGTAAGTAAAAAAAAATATTAATAATAATAATAATTGCAATCGTTTATGTACTAAGTGAGGTAGCTGAGGTTGAGGAACTTTCACAGACAGAATTAACAGACCATACTAACAATGCCGGCACTACTTATGGAGGTTTTTCCATTGTGTTTCTTGAGTCATATTTAAGCCAAAAAAGCGTTTCTGGTCAAAGCCACAGATATACCGATATGAATATATTGAATAGATATATTACTAAACAGAAATAGATATGTATACAGTAAGTATGCTGGCTTTATACCCCTATATCAACATAAAACAAAGCATGGACTGAATCTACAGTGTTTCCTGGCTGGAGGAGGAGTGAGATTGGAGAAGAGCTGCTCTGTGTGTTTGCTTAGCTCCCTCCTGCGCTGTCACACTCAGCATCTGAGCCTATACAGGAGTTCTATTAGTCGCTCCGTTAACCAGAGCAAGCCTCGCTTATGCCAAACATGCAAATGAAGCCTTCTTCACAGGGTCACTTGTTATCAATGTTCCATTTCAATCCTTTTTAGCTCTTGTGTAATTTGCTTCAGGCTAGCAGGCAAGCAGGCACTCGACCATCCAGACTGGAAGTCTTGTGTCAAAAGCTTGCAGATGCTTTTCAGTCTTTTTTCCTTCTCCTCTGGAAAGAGGGCACTATAGTAGACACTTCCTGAAAAGGGGGTAGGGGGTTGGGATGTGGGTTTTTTTTGTGGGCTGGTGTCACTGAAGGGTCTGTATGTCTTTTGATTCTCACAGTGAGCGCCACTCGCTGTCACGTGTAAAACAGTATGGGGGACTGCACTCAGCATGGTGTAGCCGAGCGCAAATGAGGCCGCACGAGAGGAGTTCTAATTGTGTGTTGTCTTCCTGGTTTGAGGGGATGGTGTGTGGTTTTGGGGGTGTGTACAGTTTCAGTGCCCGTATCTCCTAAATGGTGAGATGAAAACGCAGGCACCCACTGGCGCCCCACTGCCAGAGATCATTCCCACAAGATGAAGGAGGAATTTGTTTGTTTTTAAAGCATCTTTCATTTGCATGGGTCCAACTAGCCTCATTTCAGATTTCATGGTGGTTGGGGCAAAGTGGCAACATGGTGGAAGGGGTGGGGTTCTCGGTATAGCTGTTAGTGGTTCCCATAAATGATATAGCTGTAACTCTTGTGGTACTGTTAGAGTTGCTGTTATTTTGTTATTTCATGACCTTAGTATTATACGGTACATTTTGATCGAAAACTAATTAACTTATTTACTGAGGGATATTTTATTCTCTTGATGTTGTTATTATTATTAATATTATTATTTTTATTTCACAAGGCCTTCGGTATAATATTTGAAAAAAGCTCTAAACTCATTTTCCAGTCAGTCATCATTCAGGAATGTGCAATATAGGTGGCCATGGCCAATCAATATGCATGTTTGATTTGCGTAGCCTGTTGGGAGCTGTATTTAAATTTAGATTTCGGTACTTGGAGTCTTGCTAGATGCGATATCAAAACTTTGTTGCTCCAGATTTCAAAACTCAGTCAGATTGAATCTTATAAAAGGCATGATTACTATCTTGATTGGTGTGGCTTCATCAGTGCCTCCATCTTTTATGTTGATCTTTGCTCTAGATGACAATTTTGAATCTTGTGTAAGCAATTGACA
Source organism: Hemibagrus wyckioides (assembly GCF_019097595.1). NCBI lineage: Eukaryota > Metazoa > Chordata > Actinopteri > Siluriformes > Bagridae > Hemibagrus > Hemibagrus wyckioides. The sequence goes on from NC_080722.1 coordinate 7,867,507, forward strand.
CAGTGAACACAAAACTGAAATATGAATTATTTCTGCCGGTTAATATTATTCTGTGTAAATAAGAATAAATGCAAAAACATATGTTTCCAACATACACACACTTTCTACAGTATATGTGTGCTGAGATGTAGTTTGGTATTACAGTGTATAAATTGAAAGTATCTGCCCTTATACCTTTATGTCTGTTTATTAATCTTCAGTAAACACTCGATCCTGGTGAGGGATACATTTGGGATGAGGCATGAATAATCCCTGGATAGGATGCCAGTCAATCACAGGGCATCACGCACACAAACATCACTCTTAGGAGGCAATTTATCTTAGCCAGTCCAGATACAGGCTGGTTTTTGGGAGATGGAAGGAAACTGGAGAAAACTTACACAGACACAGCAAAGAACATGGCACTAACACAGACAGTAACCTGACCTAAGGCTGTTTGGAGGCAACACTATGCACTGCACCACTGTACAACCCCCTTTATAATTTCCTGTAACAGATTATGGAAAAACAACTCTGGAAATAAGAAGTACAAACTGTTTGCTTTCCTGAAATATTATGAAATGTAAACTAAAAGTGCAGCAGTTAAGAAGTTAGTTTTTTTTTTTTTTTTTATCACAACAGCACCAGTATGTCCCTCATAGCTCGTCCAAGTGTGAATCTTACACTGAGCAATATCAAGCCATGTCACATGCTCTAGGAGAGGCCATTCTAACAATCATTCTCATTGTGACCCTTGTTCAAGGCTGGCGCAGTGGTAAGTAATTCAGACCAAACGATTCATAGAGGATGATGTTTCACTGATTTTGTTTTGGAAGTCCAGTCTAATGCAAAAACATGAATTATCAGCACTAAACAGATTCTTTGCACTTTTCCCTCTATAACTGGAGAACAAACAGTGTCTGTATTATGTGTTAACGTTTGCATTATTCATGGATTGTGAGCTGCTTGGGTACTTGAGAAGCAGATAGAGGGGAAAAAAAAAAGGTTTTGGTCTGGTCTCAACCTTCACCGATCCGTAAAGATACAGACGACTTCACTTCAAACTCCTAATCACTGTTCAGTGAGCGCTTATCAATCTGAACTGACTCTAAGATTAAGGAACAGCTCGTGGCATGAAAGGAATTGATTCATAGTTAATCCAAGGCTAGATGGAATGCTTGCAAAACCTCGCTAATGCTTGACAGCCTCGATTACACACTCATTTCCTTTATTGCGTAGAAACAAACTTAGCAAACTGTGTCCCTTGCTTGCATGAAGTGCAACCATAAGCCATGTAAAACATTTATCACATCACTACACTTCAATGGAGAGAATTGCAATCAATTTCAAGAGCCATGAAAAAGACGTTTTAGCATATCTCGTTGGTTCTGAACGCGATAGAGCCTGACAATACATATGCTGTCTGCTAGGGCTGTGCCTCCGGTTTAATGATGTGTTTTGTATGCAGAGCTTGTCAGTTAAGGCTTTAGTGATCTTCACTGGGTGCCGAAATAACAGCCTGGAACAGCACTCTCTCTCGTCCACGCTGCAGTCACCGCAAATCTTTAAACGGTTGTTTATGTGATGAGTGCATGAAGTATGTGGATATCATTGATCTACATGAGGACATGCTGAAGTATGAGTCTCTGTAGGGGTGTGTGTGTGTGTGTGTGTATTTGTGTGCAGTCCGTTTTAGCATCCTCAGCAGAAATGAAGGGTCTTTGTAAATTTGTCACTGCACATTGCGCTTTTGCTGCCTGTGCACTTACAGGAGGTAATGAGAAATCATTTACATATGCTTTTCCTGTGAATTATTATTCACTATACTGTGTTTACTGTGATTACTTATAGTAAGACTAAGCCTCTCATTCCATCTGTCATGATATACTGTTGCCCTGGAACATTTCACGGTGGTTTTTGGTTTTTTATTCCATGCTAAAAGGAGAAACTGGAGCACTGGATCAATAAAATGAGATCATATAAAAGGATATGAACTTACCAGCCATGTTATTAATAACAGCACACCTGCTGATTCATACTATCATGTGGCAAAAGGGCAATTTTAAAAATCATTCAGGTATAGTTCATGTGATTTTAGTCATTTTTTGATTGTAGCATGGTCGATGATGCCAGATGGGCTGGTTTGAGTTTTTCAGAGACTGATGATCTCCTGCGATCTTGTGTTTCCACAGAATGGTGTTAAAAACAAAAAACGTCCATATAGCGTCATTTTTTTTTTGAAGGCTGAAAAACCTTGATAATTAGGAGAACATGATAGTTAAGAAGTCCGCTGCAACTGTGTGATGCAATCAGATAAACATGAACTGGAATTTCAAATGTTTACAACACTTTCTTTGCAATCCATCCTACGAAGAAATGAAGCTGTTTAGAGATGAAAGGGTGGTACTGCCCAGTAACAGAATGGCGTTACTAATAAAGTAGCTAGTCAGTGTAGTTGGTGACTCTAGTTGTTTCACAAATGGTAATCTATTGCGCATGCACTGTACTGTGCAGTTGTTACAGCAACATTATTGTATACAGCAAGTAGTGAGCATTTACAGTAAACAGGAAGCAATTTGAGATTTGGCCTATCTTTGATAAAATTGGTTTAACCATGCTAATTTAATAAATTCAACAAATAATGTGGATTTTTACATGGAGGTAGCCTTAGAAATATTTAGTAAAATAAGTATATTGCCGCATCACAATCTCATTCCTCTAATTATTAAATGTGATTAAAATAAGCAATATTTAAAAAAAAAACGAATAGGGAACACATAACAACAAACACTGAATGTAAGCATCCAATAACCCCAGAAGAAAGATATCAGCTTGATGCATTGTTTCTTTCTGTCAGTGTTTAAAATGTCAGAAGTTGTTATTATGAACCTCTCCCAGGGGTGAGATGACAGGACGATTTTAAACATGGCTTCTACAGAAACAGTGGCCTTGAAGCATCTGAGAAAAAGAGACTCAACTCATGACCTTTCTAAGCTCTCCAGATTCCAAATGATTTTCTGTCATCTTCGTTCAGGCCAATAGATCAAGCTGCCTATGGGGAAGGAAGCCCCTCTGACCTCCACCCTATACACACATGCACGCTCAGACAGATGATAACCATGCTTTCCTGCTCCTGCCAGTGCTTGTTTACATCTCAAATTCCTCATTTGGGGAGAAACCGAGCTGGGTTCAGAAGAGATGGTACAGTAAAGCCTTCTATCGGTGTATCCTGTCATGACATTGAGCGCTGCCTCCCTACAGTCTTTCTCATATTACTCAGTTTTTTTCTGACCAAAAGGCCAAACAGTAGCCCAATATTGCCCCAGACGACATTTTAGATAACTTAATGTCTGAAAACAGTTTTCAGTACAAATGCCTCTGCCGTCCTTTCCGGTATAGAAGTCGTTTCCATAGTAATGGATCTCATTTTTGTTTAGATGCCCTATCTCATCAACTAACTCAATTACATTTAATTTCTCTGTGTTAAATGGATTCTCTTTAAAGACTTTAAATTAATTTAAACCAAACCATTGATGTGTGAAATCACTTTGATGGAGCAAGACTGTTAAAGATGCGCATCTCGTATTTGGTTCTTTGTGTGTGTTTTTGGCCGCAACCCAGCGGTTAAAGTGTGTATAGTGCTAATAGAGTGTTTGAAGGAAAGCAATTCATAGTCCTAATTTCATTATGTGTGGCAAGTTGCAAATTACATCACCCATGTCGAGAACATTAAAAAAAACAAAATAAATAAATAAAAGCGCACCACAGTGCTAATTAAGCGCTCAACGAGACAAGACTTGTCTGCTTCCAACTAAAGCATGTTGTGTAGCTTCCATGACCACATTGTTTAGGGACATTTAAACTTTTGGAGCCAGATTACATCATATCAAAAAAGCAATACCAACAAAATGCATTATAGTGAATTAAATGTTAGTGGAATACCTACAGCAGGGTATCACTTGATATATTTAGTGACACATAAGTCTGAAGCCACTGTCAGATAAAAAAGAAGGAAAAATTGTGTTAGGTGGGCCACCTATCATACATATCATACATTGCTAATCCTTGGACATCCCTGTCATTGTTAGTAATCCAGTAGAAGCCCTTATTTGTCACGTGCACAATCCAGCACAGTGAAATTCTTTTCTTTGCATATCTCAGCTTAGGAAGTTGAGGTCAGAGTGCAGGGTCAGCCATGATACAGCATCTCTGGAGCAGAGAGGGTTAAGGGCCTTGTTCAAGCACCCAACAGCAACTCAGTGTCTGATCAACAACCCAGAGCCTTATATACACTTCTGCACAGTGTATGGTGCATCTCTAGATACTGAATGGTAGCATGACCTGAATGAAGCTGGGTTAATAGATCTGGACCTACAGTAACAATGCCCTGCACTGAGATCCACAACATGAAACATCTTCATCTTCTTCTTCTTCTTCTTCTTCTTCCAGTATTTACAACAGTCATTTTAAAAACACTTCACACAATGAGAACAACAGTAGTCTATGCAGTAAACTGTAAATATATTTGCTTTTATTGTTTTGACACAAAATACATGGTAAAAGACAGTCTTCATAATCACTGTGTACATTTTTTTTTTCATTCCATTGTCTGTACCACTTATCCGATCTATATTCAGGTCACAGGGACGCCTATCTCAGGCATCATTGGGCATCAAGGCAGGATACACCCTGGACAGAGTGCCAACCCATCGCAGGGCACACACATTCTCATTCACTCACGCAATTTAGAGACTCCAGTCAGCCTAGAAGCATGTCTTTGGTCTGTGGGAGGAAACCCAACAAGCACGGGGAGAACATGAAAACTCCACACACACAGTGAGTGGGAGCGAGACTGTGTGGAGGTGTGAGGCGAACATGCGAACATGCTAACCACTAAGCCACCGTACCACCCACTGTGTACATATTCACTCATTTTCTGCTACCAGCAAATACACATCTTATACGATAACTATATATCTTTACATATAGTATATACAATTTACGAATGTTTATGCACTTGTAGAGTGTAGAAGGCCTTCGTTTGTCACATATACTGTAGATTACTTTACAGTGAAATACTTTTCTTTGCATATCACAGGGAGTTGAAGTCGGATCAGGTAGCATTAAAGGCATTAAAGTCACCCAACAGTGGCAGCTTGGCGGTGCCGGGGCTTGAATCTGGTATCCCAGAGCCTTAACCACTGAGGCGGAACGACCTATCTTTGTGTCAAAACTAATAACATTCAATTTCTAAACCAAATTATTAGGTTTGGTTACGTTGGTAGTAATTAGTTAAGTAACAAACAGTATAATAAACTAAACCCTAAACAGGGTATAATGTGCTTCACACAGATCCCAAATACACTGTGTGTGTGCGTGTGTGTGTATGCAGGGAAATCACACCACACTTCCTGATTTTTTTATTTTGATTACCTTTATGGAAGGAAACAGGTAAGAGATCATGCAAACATTACCATGATACAAGAAGACACTGTTACTCAACCACAGAAAGATGGTATCATATATATTATATTAATTTTACATTATATATATATATATATATATATATATATATATATATATATATATATATATATATATATATATATATATATATATAGCAGTTAAAGTCCAAACATATTTCTTAGTGCTTTAGCCCATTGCTTGGTGTCACAGTGTTTTTGTTGGAACAGAAGCAGTGCTGGTGTTTTGATCAAAGACTTTTTTCGGTTTAGGTCACGTCCTGAATTGATATGCTTATCTGTGTTTGTACAGACAGAAGTGAAGAGTTTTGGAAAAATGAAATTTTTAGAGAATAAACTTTATAGGCAGTTGTAAAAAAAAAAAACCTATAAATATAGAAACAGGTGTAAACACAACAGCTGTAACATTGCTTAGTCCTACTGGTGCTGTATACTGAATGGAGACTATTAAGCTAAAGAAATAGCCACCAGCCTGTGTTTATCACTCGCAAATGATCTAATTACATAGCACGACTATGACATTTCATGTCCTGCTTGAGGGCTTTAAAGACAAAAAATCATACAATTCCAGTGTCTTGTCTCTTGTTATGGTGGGTTTACTCATAACTTACAGGATTCATGGAGGAGACAAGTAATTACTCATTTCAATGAATGACTAGAGATTTTAGAACAGGGAAATTTTTATTTTCTTTACATTTTAATTGCTGGTTTTCAGTTTGGTACAATTTTTGGTAAAATTTGAATATGTTACATCACAAAGATACATCAGTAAGCATGTTATCCTGGTCAGGTTTGTGCTAGATCCTGGAACACTGTGCAGGAATACACCTTGAATGGGACTTATTACAGGTCAACACACACACACACACACACACACACATACACATACACACACACATACACATGCACAGGTTTACACGTTCACATCTTGGGGCAATTTAGTGCGGTCCACCTACTGGCCTGTTTTTTTTTTGAGGTGTGAATTAACTAGAGAGCCCAGATGAAACCCATGTGGACATAAGGGAAACAAGTACTGAAACTCCTATAATGGAGCTGTGAGGTGGCAAAGCTAGCCACTGCTCCACTGTACAAACCCCAGTGACCGGAGTTTAAAAAAATAAAAGAAATGCATGCTATAAAGCTAGGTTTCTCCTTCTTCACTGAGGATAAAGTTAAGAAGCCTGTAATAGGCTAATGATTGTTTGTAGAGTCCTAATCTGCACAACCCCGATTCTGTAGAGCTCTGTGGCCTCAGCATAGCCTCTAATCTCCTGTGAGTGTGCTGGGATAGAGAGCTTCATTGTTAGCCTCCCGTCCTGTCATCACAAAGCAACAGCAATCTTCATTGTTTTTGGCACTTTCCTGTGGCAGCTGCTGTAGTAATCTGGCTTGCTTCAGGATTTCCATAATCCTGCTTCTGAATTAATGAGGGTCTAATCTGAGAGGCATTTCTGACCTCTGCTCAGAGGAAAGTGTGGCATCCAGATCGTTGCATTTTGTTTTTCTCTTTCAGACTCAATTAATGACAATACAGTTGGTGTACATCTCCAGTATTCAAGCTCTAATGCTGCTTTTGTTTTTTAAATGGGACTTTCAGGTTGGTTAGAAAATTCTAGTGTCTATTGAGGTATAGAAATTAAATAGGGATGATGGAAGTTATTGACATTTTTCCACACTCTCAGTTGGAAATACATGAAGATTTGCTTATGTTTGGCCTGCTGTTTGTGGCACTAAGCATTAAAAAGACATGTAGGAGAGTGCATGTGAGAATTTTACCACTAAATATGTGTTCACAGATTTTGTTCAATCTATTTCGCGACTATAAAGTAAGTGAAATGGCTGACTTTCAGTTATGAGTGTATTCAGATGAATCTTCAATACTGCGCCGAGTCAAGGAGATTTTTATGACTTCTAGAGTAAATTTGACCAATAAAAAAATGGCCTTTATTTTGAGAGTTTGGTTATAGGTGCAGTTTATAATATTTAACACTGTGTGTAGACCTGTTGGTATCATGCCATTTTTAAAGATACTTTTAGAAAAAATTATTTTCAGTATTACATCTAGATGAATTTATTTTAGGCTTTTGATTAATATTTATATTTTTTCTGGCCCTGAAGCTGAACCACCTGTAGCTAGAAGATCTGCTTTCTTTAAAAACCATCCCTAAGGCCAAATATGGTTGCAGGATAAGACGTCTTGTCAATGTTTTCATTACAATTGTGATTTGCCTCACAGGCAGAAGAGGGCCTCAAAAATGACAAACTTCCTCTTTAAGGTGACTTTAAATGCATTTGGAAAGCCAGAGTAGAAAGAGCATATAGTGCTTTTGAGCTAATCAAAATGGGCAGCTTGCTGGCATCAAGCAGAGTAGTCAAGCAGATAATAAACAAGGTTACTGAAGAATGCAATTACTGCATGTTTCGATTGGCTGGCTGCATTTGCATGGTCGCCTCTCTCTCTCTCTCTCTCTCTCTCTCTGTCTCTCTGTCTCTCTCTCCCACATATTCACGTCTAGACGCTATGAGGCTATGTGGAAGGCCTTAGGTGGAAGCTGTGCAGACTTGCTGAATTGTGCTTTATTATCAGGAAGGATCAGATGAGGGTTTGTTGTCTCCAGGATGCGGAGGTGGAAGCTGCACTCCTTCCAGGACTGAATAAATAACATCCAAACAAAGGCTGCCTTCACAGCTTTCAGGCGTTCTGAGGTTCAGAGTAGTGAAAAGGGAAGAAGGAGCAGAAGAGCCTCCTGAAAGAAAACAGTGAAAGGAGGAACTTGATCATTTGCAAATTTTATAAAGGCCAGATATGGTCAAGCTTTCTGAAAGCAGAATCCTGTATAGGAAATAAAACCCCTCAAACTTAAGGGTCAGATTTTTTTTGCAGTTTGATTGTGGATGATTAAGGCTTTATGTTTTATTCTACATACAAAGCAGACAGGCGAATACAAGCATTATTTGAGAAAAAAAAAGTGTGCTTGCATCAGGAAGAGACAGGCACCTGCTTCCCCAGCACTCCTTCAGCTAACCTGTAAGATTAATCGAGCAGAAATATATACCAGACAGCGAGCGGTAAGAGTAACCATGGCAGTGGGGTTGCTAAGCTACATGGAAACATGGGAAGGTGAGGAATTTCTCATACACAGGAAATTAGTGCCATTTTATATATGATGCACATCCAGGATGCTGTTTTGACCTGATGCCATGTGCCATTGAACCACATGTGCTGAGTATTAGAACGAGACCTCATCACATGAGGAGATGTTCAGCTTCTGTTTGCTAATGCACCCTCATTCACTTTTCATATACAGCTACAATACTTTACAATTTCATTAGATTTCAATCACATTTAAAGGTCCAGGGATGGTGGCAGTAATATTGTCAAATGCCCAGATAAAAAAAAAATGCTGTTTACAGCAGTGAACAAGTCATAAATACATTAGCTAGCCCTGTAGACAATTCAAAACTTCAGTATGATGGCCACATCTATGTTTTGGTTGCCTGGAATCCTAAGTGACTGGGCTAAAAAGTGGTATCTTGAAGAATATAAAGTATTAACACAAGTAATAAAAAATTAAGCTTGTCTAATTGCAAGTTCCTTAATAGAAGAGGACTAAGCAGAACAAAGGAGTACATGATTGTGCATCACTTTGCTACATCAGGAAGTTATTGGCTAATTTTTTGGTTATGAAGTGTGTCCTTATATGACAGATCTTATAGATCTTATTTAGTGCTGTCTTTAACTAGGAGACTGTACATAGGAGGGTTATAAGAGGGCCACTTTGCTATGCATTTTACTCATCACTGTTTCTGCATATACAAAGATGAAGAAGCCATTGCTTGTCATATATATACATTTCAGTGAAATTGTTTTCTTCACATATCCCAGTTTAGGAAGAGCCATGGGTCACAGGGTCAGCCATGGTACAACATCCCTGGAGCACAAAGGGTTAAGGGCCTTGTTCAACAGTGGTAGCTTAGTGGTGAATGTATGACCGTCTGATCAATAACCCAGCACCTTAACTGTTTAAATCACTGTTTATGATTCTGACCTGATTTTTGTTCATCATCCATGCATGCTATTTTATCAACCTTGTAAAATACACGAAAGTGAGGACTTCGGTATGTGGCAGAATTTGGTATGAATAGCGAATGCAGTAGATACAGTGTCCAGGTACATGGTACATCCTTGAAGTGTATTATGATTAAACATGGCCTAGATCTCAAATGAAACTAGTGTAAAAGTATTCTTCAAACCTGTGTTCCAGATAGCCTTGTCTGACTCGGGAAATAGTTCTCATGTCCGCCATACAGTTCCTCTGACTCTAGTCTGTCCCAATATCTTATCAGCTTCAAGGCCACCATTCATCCTTCTAACTTAATACTTTCCTGGCAGATACGTAACTATTCCCTGAAAGCCTGATTTGGTATCAGGGCTCTAGAACAAATTGGCAGTTTTTGTGTGAGGATCACAAGTAAAACCTTTTCTTCCACAGGACACACCGTGTCAGGGAACTTGGCTTAACCTACTGGCAGTTGCTGAAGCATCATGGGAAGCAAGATGATTTCCAGTGAACAATAGCTTGATGTTTAATCTGTAGGTCACTGAAACTCACCTGCTTACCACTGAAACCAAGTTGATTCCAGGTTCAGTATGGCATTAAGAGAAAGACAGTATTGTACTGTTTGCTTCTAATGTGAGAAAGATTGTATTATGCTGTGTCTCTGAATATAAGAAGTTCTCAACCAAGCTAAACGTTTATTCACTAGACTGCAAACACCCAGGTTCCACACAGGAAGTGATGTCATGCGCTTCAGTTTTTCTGGCTCATCAGAGAGATCTGGCATCTCTTCAAATGCCTCTAGCTGAAAACAACAACAGCTGCCCGGCTCTGCTGATCCTAGACTATTAAATCTCTGTTCTGCTCTGTAAACTTAGCAGGCTTTTTGGATTTTAGGAGCTCTTTCCTACAGGACTCACTCAGGATGCCAATGTAATTGAGGTACATGCATTGTTAGTCAATAAGAGCTTTTCTTTTAAACTCTATTTGTCTGTGCATTTTGTGTGAAATTTTTCATGCTAGAGCGGTATCTCTATAAATATTTAACATCAGAAGGTATGCCACTAAAAAACATTTAACCTTGACCTCTGTGATCGTGTGCTGGAGTGTTTATTATTCATTGGAAGTGTTTTCTTGGTTAGGTTTGTGCATTTTGTTCAGTTTACTGCTCGCTCATGTGCAATTACAATATATATATAAATACTGGCTGTATTTTGGGTTAATGTGGGTTTGATGTGGGTTAATATTTGAGTTTTCTTCTCATTTTTCAAATGATCTCAATGTGGTCTGTCTCTTAAAGGCTATAATGTCCACTTATTAAAGTCAAACTCTAGAAGAGAGTTTTAGAAAAGAGAAAATAAGAAAACGCCTGCAGATATGACTTCCTCTTTCCTAGATGCAAGAGAGAGCTCAGTAGGTGAATTCCAACGTTTCTTAAAAGTCTGATATTATCAGCAAACTTTCTGCTTAGTCTGGCTTCAGGCCATCATACAGCCTGAATGAGTCGCAGGATAGAGAGAAAAGGACAAGTGCAAGAGAAAGAAAGATAGATAGAAAGAAAGAAAGAAAGAAAGAAAGAAAGAAAGAGAAACAGACAACAAAGAAAAGGTCATGTCTCATTCCTGCCCAAATGAACATTGATGAGTGGCTCGAATGCCTGTTCTCATTCTTTTCCTCCTCGTTTTCCTTTCACATCATTTCTTCTTGTCCTACTCTTCTTCTTGAACCCAGGGACTTAGCTGTCGGTAAACATCATTTATCCAAATTCAGCTTAGCTACATCAGCTGTCTGGTGCTGCTCTTCCAAAGCCTCTTCTGATTAATAACTCTCACTTGGCCTCATCAGATACCCGCCTGATTAAATGCTTAACATCTCCAGGAAGTGGATTCATCAGCTAAGCTCTTTCAGCATTTGAGTTAACGAATATAAAGTGGAAGAATCGGCAGAATAATTACGAAGGGAAATTTTCTCGGTGGTGTTATAATATCAGCATGTTATGACACTTTGACAGAACATATTAAATTACTAAGTCTATATTTGAATGAATGATTCAGAATTTGGATTACTTCAGTAGTTCATAGAGATGAACAGTAGTGTATTAGTATGGGTTTACGGAGGCATACTTCATGTGGAGTGGAGACTGATTAAGGGCCAAATTTGATCTTTAGTGCACTGATTCATTTTTTTATTCCCATGATATAATGCAGACATCAGAGCTCAGAGTATACTGAATACACCACATAAAATAAAAAATACACCAAATCTGATCTAATCAATCCTGGGAAGAATCAAATCTGATACCAACATTTAGTCCTGGATTGGTACAATAATGAGAAATGTTGTTATGTTTGGAAATCATGTGGAAAAAATGTGTCAAAAGATGACATTTGGCTGAAAAGATACATGGTGTTGGTCTAAGCAATGATGGATATTGTGGACAGTGTTATCCAATCAGCTAATCATGCAGTGGCACCACAATGCATAAAATCATGTCAAGTCAAAAGCTTGAATATTCCTATCAAACATCTGAGGAAAAATGTAATCTCAGTGACTTTGTCTGCGGCATCATTGGCAGATTTCCTGATATTTTAACACAACAAATACCGCATCTGTCTGTGTCTTTGTTTCTTTGATGAGAGGTCAGAGGAGAATGGTCAGACTGGTTTGAGGTCACAGGGAGGCTATGATAATGCAAATAGGCCCCCTTTACAAACATGGTGAGCGAAAAAGCATACCACGTCTTGCTCCTTTCAGCCACGAACAGGAATCTGAAGCTACACTGGGCACCAGTCACCAAAATTAGACAATTGATGATAGAAAAAATAACATTTCATGGCTATTATGAATAATTATTTTGTGACCTTGACATTGACATCAGGATTGATATTATTGATAAGCAGCCTAGTCCTCATCCTGGTTACATGCAATTGATTGGATGCTAAAAATCTATTTCTTTTTGTATAACCTGGTGTGTTTATTCTCTAATTTCTTGTTGAATGTTTTAGTAATACTGGACCTAATTTTCATAATATGCCGTAACTTGTGGTTGTGTTTTTGCAAGCAAAACCTAGCATATACTGCACAGTATCATGATACATATTACATGTTGTGATAATGTAATAAAACACATGGTGTTTTTGTTATAAATATGCCCACCTTTAATGCATAGTGACAAAAATGTGTATGGTTGGTGGTGCCTCTCGTTGTCTAGAACATTTGTCTTTAACAAGACTTTCAGCTTCTCTGATAGAAGCTGCCTCAATTCTCTAATCTTATAGACCGAACCCTGAAGCCACATAACATTACGGATGCTTCGTTGAGAAATAGGAAGAGGAGCAATACAAAGTGTATATGTGCTTGTGTGTGTGTGTGTGTGTGTGTGTGGTTTGTGTTTGAGCACACACAAGGATAGCTATTTTTAACCTCAAGGTAAAAAAAAAAAACTAAGATATATATACTCTATATAGCACTGAGCTGAACAGAACACAGGGTGCAGAGAGCTGCTGATTTATGAGCTGCTGTCCTGTCAGTGAGATTCAGATCCTGTTCTCTTGCCCCCTTTTCTAGTTCTCTTTCCTTAAGCCAAGACAAATTAAACCTATTGCTCAAAATGTCAGCTGGTACAGTTTCCAGAAGTACTGCATAGCTTCCTTTATCCTAATCAGCTGTCAGAGTTGTCATACAAATACTTATATTTCAGGCTTTTAGGAACCCAAATGCAAAAAAAAATCATGAAAATGATAACACCAGAACTGGGACTAGGGACACTTATCAGATATCAGTTGAAGTGTACACTTTCAGCTTTTTGACTCAGGACTGGACATGGGCACAGTGGACCAGGTGCAGGCTCCTGCCACAATGCCCACCTTTCTTCTGCTCAGGGACCAGCTGAGGGAGAAAAGACAGCGGAAGAGAGGAAATGAGTGATAAAGCAGAGAGAGTTCAGCCAGAGCACTCTGATAGAAACACCAGGCAAATTAGGGAAGTCCCTGTACTGGATGCAGGTGTGTGAATGATGGTGGATTTACGTGGTTGTAAACTTGCGAGCTTCCTTATATTTTAATCAACAAAACACAGGATGATTCTTCCTGGAAGATGATGAGTGATGAAAAGTTTTATTCCCAGTGCTTTTTAATGGAAGGAATACAGCATGGCCTCTGTGTGTATTAAATGGGTTGTACATTACAAAAATGGCAGTGTAGCAAATAACTACTGTCAAATTTAGCTAGTATATTCTTTTTTATGAGATGAAAATAAACAAAATATGATCAGTGAACATCTTTCTAGATAGCTGTACTCATTTCAATTTTTCTTATACCATTTTGCATCTTATATAATAAATTATGTGTGTGTGGTTGTCTGTCTATATGTGGCCCAGTGATGGACTGGCGACCTGTCCAGGGCCTTTCAGCCTATGTGTGCTGGGATAGGCTTCAGCAGACCCCCGTGACACTAATTAGGAATAAGTGGGTATAGACAATGGATGGATGGATGGATGGATGGATAGAAATAAATTAGAATATATGATCTGCCAATAGAACAAAAATATTTCAAGCTTAAAATTATTATTAAAAATGGATGGAAATAGGTTTAATAAACTTATATTTGGTTTGTTCTAATCTAATTAAAGAATATATTAGCTAAATGTAGTATAATAAAAGGAATTACATTTCCTTGGCCTAATTATGAACATACATTTATTAAATTCAGATATGTGGCTAATTCTAGAGACAGTGGGACATGTATTATAATCAGGCTGAGTATTAACTTAAACTACAAAAACAAAAAGCTACACAATATTTATGACAATATACAATGTATGAAGTCTTGCATATACAGGCTTAGCACTTCAGTTAATGTTCACATCGAATTTTAGAACGAGGGAAATGTTACCACAGTGATTTCCAAAGAAAGCGATATTTAAATGTTTCATAAATTGCTGAAGTTACAGGAATTTACACACAATGTACAGAATTTACACAGAATTGTGTGAAAAACATCAACTTTCAGCAGTTTTGTGGCTTAACTGCCTTGCTGATGAGAGAGGTTAGAGGAGACTGTTATGAGGAAGTCAAATAACTTCTCTTTTACAACCGCGGTGAGTAGAAAAGCTTCTCAGAATGCAGAGCAAACTGACCCTTCAGGGAGCCGAAGACCACTCCAGGTTCCTAGATTTAGCAGGCCTACATCAATCGATAACATCAGATAAACTGCTTCCAAACAGAGCATGTAATGGATATAAAAACACATGTATATCAGTATCTCAGAAAGTATAATGTAACATATGATATCAATATCAACTATCATCATATTACGAGTTCTAGACTAAATATTATTTTTGTGTTCTATTTTTGTGTGGATTTATTTAAACATTCAGCGTCTTACATACAGTGCTGTGAAAAGTGAAAAATATTACACAAAGATAATGCAAGTAAATGCATTGACCCCTAAATCTAATAACTGGTTGTGCCACCCTTTGCAGCAACAACTGCAATCAAGCATTAGCGAATAACTGGCAATGAGTCTTTCACATCGCTGTAGAGGAATTTTGGCCCACTCTTCTTTGCAGAATTGTTTTAATTCAGCCACATTGGAGAGTTTTCGAGCATGAATGGACTGTTTCAGGTCATGCCACAGCATCTCAATCGGATTTAAGTCTGGACTTGGCCACTCCAAAACCTTAATTTTGTTTTTTTTGAGCCATTCAGAGGTGGACTTGCTGGTGTGTTTGGGATCATTGTCCTGCTGCATAACCCAAGTGTGCTTGAGCTTGAGGTCACAGACTGATGACCGGACATTCTCCTTCAGGATTTTCTGATAGAGTGCAGAATTCATGGTTCCATCAATGATGGCAAGTCGTCCAGGTCCTGAAGCTGCAAAGCAGCCCCAGACCATCACACTACCACCACCATGCTTGATTGTTGGTATGATTTTCTTTTTATAAAATGCTGTGTTGGTTTTATGCCATGTAACGGGACACACACCTTCCAAAAAGTTTTGTGTCATCAGTCCACAGAATATTTGCCCAAAAGTCCTGGGGATAATCAAGATATTTTTTGGCAAATGTGAGACGAGCCTTTGTGTTCTTTTTGGTCAGCAATGGCTTTTGCCTTGGAACTCTCCCATGGATGCCGTTTTTGCCCAGTCTCTTTCTTATTGTTGAATCATGAACAGTAACCTTAATTGAGACAAGTGAGGTGTGCAATTCTTTAGATGTTGTTCTGGGTTCTTTTATGGCCTCCTGGATGAGTTGTTGTTGCGCTCTTGGAGTAATTTTGTTAGGCCAGCCACTGCTGGGAAGGTTCACCACTGTTCCAAGTTTTCTCCATTTGTGCATAATGGCTCTGACCATGGTTTGCTGGAGTCCCAAAGCCTTAGAAATGGCTTTTTAACCCTTTCCATGTCAACTATTTTGTTTCTCATCTGTTCTTGAATTTCTTTAGATCGCGGCATGATGTGTTGCTCTTTAAGCATGCTTCACCTTCAGACAGGTTCTATTTAAGTGATTTCTCGACAAACCCCGGCCTGATTACTGCCAGACCTGTTGAATCTAGTGAAATTTAACTCAGCTTTCTAAAAAATGTGGTTAAGTTTTTTCATGATTTAACAGGAGGGGGCAATGAATTTTTCATGTAGGTCCAGGTAGGATTGGGCAGCTTTTTTCCCCTTAATAAATGAAATTTATTCATTTTAAAAACTGCATTTTGTATTTACTTGCATTATCTTTGTGTAATATAAAAATTTGTTGGATGATCTGAATCTTTTAAGTGTGACAAAAAAAAAAAACAAAACAGGAAGGGGGCAAAAACCTTTTCACAGCACTGTATGTACCGGCCAGGTTTAATTTTTCTTTTCTTTTTCCTTTTAAAAAACTATATATTTCATATAGCATTTATAAACCTGCTGAATTATCCTGCAATTGTTTTATCAATACATTTTAATTATATATATTTTTTTAGAAATGGTGTGTTAAGTGTGTGTCAGTGGTTAAGATGTTGGACTACTGATTGGAAGATCACCAAGCTGCCACTGCTGGGCCCCTGAGCAACACTGTTAACCCTCGATGGCTTGGTTGAGAGTTAATGAGATACATGTTGGTTGCTCTTGATAAGAGCGTCTGCCAAATGCTGTGAGTGTAAATCATTACTTAATAAATAATCTACTATGCAAATTAAACATAGTTGTTTTTTTCCCTCATTTCATATAGACACATTGACAAAACTGGCATGAGAAAAAGGTCTATTATTAAAAACGGGCCTCTCTTTTGACAGATTGATTGAAACTGGAGCACAGAAATGAGGTCTTTTTGGGACAGAAACATGACATGTGACTGGCTCTGATATTTTGAGATGCAGTGAGCAGGCAAAGGGGACTTGGTCTGGTTCAGAGTGTGCTACTTCCTAATCATTGCTCAGGGGTTTGGGCAGAAGGAGCCAAACAATAATACATAAATAAGGAGCATGATGTCAATCCTGGTCTGCCAGTGTCTCCAGTTTGCCACATTTCAGCTCCATACTGTATAATTATTCCCAAATAAACCTGCAGCATAATCAGTCTGAATGTGTTATTTATCATTAAACCATTCTGCACTATGACTGCAAGCTATAATGTTTGAAAGCTGACTCACAGTTGTTCTTTTCAAAAATCTATTCCTCTCATCTCTAATTTTCCCACATGGAGATAAATTATATCAAATGCAGCCCTGTAGGGGCAGAGATAACTCTGTAGGAGTGCAATTAATGCTTGTGATTCTTGCAGAGATTAGATTCTTTTCTAGCAGCGATGGGCTTGCTTTCCTACGCAGCACTGCACTGTATATAAAAAAACAAATTAGCGTCAGAAATAAATTTAAATCAATTTTCTTATAAAATGACCCTTGCACAAATATCACTGCCAAGGATTTTTGTTACCTAATAACAATGTTCCTTTTGATCAGCACATGCTATATAATATTCATATAATTTATATGTAAATCTGAATATTCAATAATCTGTATTGTTGTTTGTGTAGCAATTTCAAGAAGTCATGGCAGCTTTTTTTTAATAAATATAATTCATTCCTAATGAAAAACTGGAAAAATATCTGCTACACATCACATCCATGACTTATCCAACATGCTCTAGATGATCCCGCGCTTTCTCCCTCATCCCTCTTCTGAACCTTCTCAGAAACCTTATGCTAACACCAACCAGCGCACAGCTGGAGTTCCATGACACACATGTTCAAGCGGGGTAGCACAGAGCAAAGGTGAGCACCACAATTGACTGGGCACTTGTCCTACACGTTTTAAAGGGCTATAACTAGATTTTACGCTCTGCTAGTCATCAGTCGCAGCACGGTTCTTTTCATCTGGCACTCTAAAGGTCACCTCGGCCCACCTTTCCACGGGGCTGAGGCGGAGAGCATGCTGGGAAGATAAAAGATGCATGTCTTCATTGATTAGATTGATTAATTCAGATGGAAATGCTTGAATCAAGGCAGACAGTTTTGCTTTGCTCGTCTAATCTTTCTGTATAACAGTCATTAATATAGAATGCATTGCAGAATGCATACGTTTGTGTTCTGTACCTCATTTTGTACATAGAGCTGAAACAAAAATGGATAAGTATTCAACACAGAGCTTTTAAATCAATGCAGCTAGCTCTATTTTATATTTCGTCATGACACATGCTAATAAGCTCGTCATTATGCATCCTGATTCCTTCAGAGCAATAGTCAGCATTACCTCCGTAACCCATCAGTTCAACAAACCTCAGTAGCAACTTTCATGTGGGTCATTTTGTACCTGTCACAGCAAGACATTTCATTTTCCCACACTGATATGAGGACACCGGGATCCATTACGCTGCTGACACCTTGACGGAATGCAGCCACCTTACCCATGATGCCATGTAAAGGATGGGAAGAAAAAAATAATGAGCCTATAACCCCCTGCTCCGTCTGGCAGCTAAATGAGACCATTGCCATAGCAACAGCGTGGCATGTACTTGCACTGGGTTTTTTTTTTCCTATAAGCCTTGCTATTTTCCCAGGTATATAGCTTTCTTGCTAACTCCCTTCTTACACACACCCCCTGCCTCTCTGTCTCTCCCTAGTCACACTCATTTAAAGGCATATATGGTCTTTCCTGCACGTTTTTTTCTTGCTTTACATCGTGCTGGTTATTGGTTTTATTTTGTTGCAGCACAGGGCACTGTGTGAGTTTGGTAATAATTTGTTAAAACAATGTAGTTAAAGGTCAGGTAAATAGAATGTGTATACCTTGTATATAAAATATGGTGCAATTCTATTTGTTGTAATAATAACACTATGTAACACGATTTTTGTTCCTGGGTAGTGAATGAATGACATTTTCCAGTTACTCTTGATGGAGAATGATAAAAAAATAGCCATTAAGCCCCTTGAAGTTTGGGTTTTGGCTTTTGATAGAACGAAAACCTCAAAATTAGCCCATTTTACTAAAAAAAATTGCCCAAAACTAACCCAAACTTTCATGGCTAAGATCGGATTTTTCTCTTTATTTGGGTTACAAAGAATGGGGAAATCATTTAATATCACGTCTTTATTAAATTCTCAAACCTGATTGGTCAGAATGTGCTGATTCATTTTCTATAACAGCAGCTCTGACAGCAGTTCTGGCTCTAATTCAAATGACTGATGATGGTTTATATTTCCATCCTCCTTCTTATATGTATCCTACCGTTTCTATAGTAACACTGAATTCACAGGGACTTGGATGATGGACATTCCACTTAATCCAAGTCTAATAATAAACAGATTTATAAAACATGTTATTTTATATTAAACTTATACGCACTGATATATGCATAAAGCATTGTTCGGAAGAAGATGTTTATTTACCATTTATGGGAGGAGTTTAGGGTGTCGTAGCTTTGTAATGGTCAGTAATTTTTTTCCGATGTGAGCGCTATTCACTCTGTAAAATCTCAGGTTGCTTTTACTTTGTATTATTAAAATAAAAAGACGAGGGAATGCACGTTTATAGCTGTAATAACATGAAATAAATGTGCTAACAGGATTTAACTTGTTGTAGATTACATTAAATGTCACCTGAAATGGTTATAAAGCATGATGTAGTGTTGAAAAATTGTAATTCGTCGCAAGTCGCTAGGGACGTGTTGTGTGAGGAATATGCGGCTTTGCAGTTACAGGAAAGTTATCCCTAGCAGGGTAAATTCACCGAGCATTATTATTAATACAATAGGCTGAATTATTTTATCCAATAAAAAGAGGATTTAAAAATAATTGAACCCATTACATTACATTTACGGTGTTTAGCGGACGTCCGTATCCTGAGCACCTTAGAGAAGTGCTTTTTAGTCTCTCACATAAACACATCCTCATGAAAGTTCAATAGCTCAGGGAATAAGAATGCTATTAAGTTTAAACCCTTTTAGAGGGAGGTCACTACAAAAAGAAAACCGGCAAGTCAAGAATTTTTCAGTGCGTGGTAAAGAAGTAGGTATTCAGTCTTCATTTGAAGAGAGAAAGGGACAACCAAGTGAAATTCATTGCAACCCTTGGTTAACAGTACACAGAAAAATCTTCATGCCTGTCTTCCTTGTAGCTTGAGGGATAATGGGTCTGGTCAGGACAAATCAAGCCGTATTGGTGGATCGAAGGGAGTATGGTGCAGAGCGGGGATTGAAATGTTCTTGATATTTGTTCCTTAAGGTAGATGGGGTCTTGTCTGATTTTTTCTTCAGTGTTCTGTTTTGAATTTACAACATTTTTAATCTATTCACACACATTTACTGTTACCAGGTCACTTCCTGCTCTTGTTTATGGAAATGTGTTGGAAAGTCATAATGGCTGATGTGTAACTGGTAAAACCAATGCCCACACCTCTCAGCTGTTTGTGTTTATTATATTTGTGTATATGCATACCCATAATTTATGGGCTTTGCTTCTTCTCTTCAATTTTTAAACACCTCAAAAGATTAAATAATGCTTAATATCTAACCTGCTGCTGACTCTCTCTGTCTCCCAGGTAGTAAAGTGCTACAGTAAGAGCTGTGACTGCTGCTGTGCCACACCTGTTCTGGAAGCTAAGAAAGGACAGACTAAGAAAAGAAAGAAAAAAGGAAAGCAAGAGCAGACTGGTGAGGAGAAGAGGTGGAGAAAAGATGTGACAGCTGGTGTCGTCCAGCAGAACCCCAGCTATGATGGACAGCTGAATGCACTGGCGAATTCTCCATTCTATCAGGTAAAGTCCTACTCCATTATCTAGTGTCAGTAAAGATGTCAGTATAGCTGGGCTCCTTTTCATATATTTCTGGGACAAAATTGTGAATGAATGTATTTCTGTCAGCTCCTATAAATTATGTGATATGATTAAGGGACAAATAAAATACACAGTATACACAAGTATACACAAGTACCTGTCCATTATTGCCATGTGTATTTAAAGATAAAAACATCAAGCATAAAGAGGAGATATAGAGCTGCACTAATTCTAGCTCAGAGTCGACAGGTTCCGCTATTTTCACTGAATCAACCTATAAAGAGCTTCTTCATTTGTTGTATATCTTGTGGCCAGTAGTTTGTGGACACATGACACCCACACCCATGCAACTTCTTTTCACTTGCACTTGAAGAAACCCAAATCTGCAGGGTTCCAGCATGATAATGCACAAAAGCAAGCACAATGAAAACATGGTTTGCCAAAGATGAAGTGGAAGACTGCGAGAGTACCACGCAGAGCTCTGACTCAACCCCACTGAACACCTTTGGGATTAACTGGAACTCTGACTGCACCCCAGACCTCCTCACTCAACATCCTGATCTCAGTAATATTGTTGCGGCTGAATGATCACAATCCTCCACAGCTACGCTCCAAAGTTTTCAAAAGCCTACCTAGAAGAGTGGAGGTTATTATAAGAGTAAAGGAGAATTGAATCTGGAATGGGCGTGATGGTCAGGTGTCAAGCAGGTTTTGGCCACTGGTATTTCTGTCAGTGAATATTTTTCCATTCCTTCATAAGAATGAACATAGCTGCTTATTTTTATAGCTATGGTGTCTTTATGCCAGTCCATGTTTTTTGCCAGTCTATGTCAGAGCACCGTACACACTGTCACATGTAGTATATGTGTGTGCGCACGTGTGATGGTGTGCACGTGTGATAGTGTGTGTGAGCGTGTGATTCATGCAGCAAGTTTGTGGTCAGCTACCATAGTTTTTTTTACACACCCAGAGGGAAACTAAGTACTGATGCGAAACAAGATTTTTGCAACTATGTGGCCTGTAAAAGAACTTGAGTCAACTCAGCATGTCACATTTTTAGTTTATTTATGAACTCATGACAAACTTTTTTTCCTGTTTCTGCTTGTAAGTAGGCAAAGAAATGAGAATTTAACCGAGCAAAGCATAGACGCAGCTTATTGTCAATTTCAAAACGTGACCTTTTATCTGCTGGGAAAATCAATGCACCATTTTGGACTGATTATGTAGCGTGTATTTAATGTGTAGTGTGTGGTTACAGGAACTGCTGTGTGCAAACTTCTAGTTAATGTGGAGTAACCAAGAGCAATGTTGGGAAAGTAGATTTAATTGAACTGGGAGTAAAATTCTGCTGGCCTGGCCCACAATCGTATCATATCTTGTAAATATTTTTACGCTGATCTTGTCTCTTGCATGCCAAACAGTTTGCACTTAAATGGTAATATGCACAGTGTATTACTGTCTCTGTGTGGGTTTCCCATAGGTTCTCTGATTCTAAAAAAAAAGACAGCTAAGCAAACTGGCTATCCTAAATTGGCCCTAGATGTGAATGAGTGTGTAAAAGTGTGTGTGCATGGAGCACTACAATGGACTGGTGTCCCATCTGGGTCTGACAGAACCCAGTCTGATATAAAATGAGTCAGAACTCTGTTGCCTTTCAGTGTGGGTTGTGTTTTTTTTCCCTCTGTTGGACAACCTTACACAGAATTTTGGTGGTTGAAGGTAGCGCTTACAAATTTTAGAGTTTTCTGTTTCTGTTATCGACCTCTGGTTAAAAAGAATTAAAGCAGTTATATTGATAAATGATATTAAATCTTGGGGACTTATTGTTCTGAACATTTTAGAAAGTTTTACAGTTCTCCATCTGACTCAGATGCTATAAACGCATTTCACTCACAGTTTGAGTTTCGTTTGTCCTTCTTTCTGTACTAGGGTCACAGCTTAATACTTGCCAGTGGTCGACATTTAACTACAGCCGTGGTTTTAGGTAGTGACTCTTTTTGCTGTTTTTTCATCATTAGAGATATGGAGGTGGTTATATTCAGAGTGTCTCAAGGCTTTAAATAACACCATTGTTCTCAGTTATCACCGCTGCTGTATTAACAATACAGTGAGGATGCAGACTGGTACAGATGTTCTTTTAACTATATGTTGCTCTTTTGACTGTTGCTTTTATGATGAATTATTCTAATAAAGTTAATAAATGAATAAATAGATATGGTGTGTGCTAAGGGCAACATAGTGCTAATATTTTGGCCACTTGTATCTATACACACAGGGTTTGTGAGTGTGCATCTGGGTCTGTCTGTACTATTAAGTAAAGGAGGTAGTTTGATGGAGGCAAAAAATAAAAGATGTCTGTCATTCTGATAGATTTGAAGTTTCAGTGCTACAGCAAAGAAATAAATCTTCGGTGTTTCGGGTGGAAAAAGAGGTTTGTTTGTATGTCTGGACTATAAAAGTGTGTGTGTGAGTGTGAGTGTGAGAGTGTGTGAGTATGTGTGTGTATGAGTGTGATTTCCCTGTTAGAGTGGAACAGGAAGGCTGGCTGCTCAGGAAAGGAAGCTGCCTTTATCAAACACCAGATGCAGGACAGCATGTGCTTACACTGCAGAAACACACACACACACACACACACTTCCAGTCATCAAGTTCACACATTTGAGGCTTTTCTTCTGCTAAAAAAAAATCTTATAGCTTGTGTATGATTGTACACATAAAAAAATCATGCATTCTTTGGTATATTAATACAATTATGTGATACTTGCAGTAAATCCTTTAAATAAACAACATTTCATTAATCCCTGAAGTGGATTCATTTTCTGTAGCAGTATGCCCATACAATATTACAAAATCTAATTTATTACTGAGGAAACCCTGCACTTTTTAACTGATAGTTAAATTTAATGCTATGTGTGTGTAAAAATATCGGCGAGAATCAAGGGGAAGGGGAAGAGACAGGAGTCAGAGCTGGAGGTAGCAGAGCTGAAGGTTCTCTTTGGGAGTGACACGGTTGGACAGGATTAGGAATGAGTACATCAGAGGGACAGCTCATGTTGGACGATTGGGGGACAAAGTTAGGGAGGCCAGATTAAGATGGTTTGGACATGTCCAGAGGAGGGAGAGTGAGTATATTGGTAGGAGAATGTTGGACATGGAGCTGCCAGGCAGGAAGGCCAAAGTATATGGATGTAATAAATGAGGATATGAAGCTAGTGGGTGCAAGTGTTGAGGATGCAGAAGATACGAATAGGTGGAGAGAGATGATTCACTGTGGTGACTGCTGAAGGGAAAAGCCCAAAAAAGAAGAAGAAGAAGTTAAATAATAAGTGCACATGTTAATTTGATAAAACTGCAAAATTTCATTTGGTTATTTATGTTAAAGTGAGTTATTCTGTAACTACAGTCAAATGAACAGCTGAGGCCTGGAAGCTGAAGGAGTTATGCAGTTGTCCTACAGTTGAACTTTTGAGCTGATTTTTATGAAACTGTTCCGAGGCGTCTATATTTGTTGTTTGTGCAGACCTTTAGAGTCAAAACTGACGTGTTTAGCCTCTAGCTTGTGAATGGCTTTATTCAGGCCGCTCGCCTGATGGGTGCCGTCGCATATTTCAGTGGTATTTCTATTGTTCGGAGCGAGCAAGCATATCTTTCCTCCCCCAGAGATCCGAGATTCATTTATGGAATTCCACAGTCCTGGAACACTCCAGTGTTTATCTGTGAAAATGATCCAGAATGACTGGCACATTCTGGCCGTGGGCAACGTGTTTTTGGAGCGCTGTTTATTTGTGTGGTCCAGAATCATGCTATTACACTCGTGAGTTGCATCCACAATGATCACAAACAACAATGAGGTTACAACAAACCCACAATGCAACTGTGACAAAAATCAGCAATGACAATCCACAGCAGTGATAACAGGGACAGCATAGCTGACCTAATAGTTTTGATAGGCATAAATTAAATGACATTTTATTTATTTAAAAAAAAAAGAAGAAAATATTAAGTGGAGAAAAAATAAAAATGAAAATTTGAAAAAATGAAAATGTATAAATGTAGAATGACAGTCTGCATTACATGTTAAACATCAAATGTTGAAGAAAAAAACAGTAATAGCAGAAATCTACATTTTAGTGGCATATTTTTGTTAAAATATTTAAAATGTAAAATGACAATTTTTAAAATTTTCTTTCTTTCTTTCTTTCTTTCTTTCTTTCTTTCTTTCTTTCTTTCTTTCTTTCTTTCTTTCTTTCTTTCTTTCTTTCTTTCTGAATTTCTTTCTTTCTGAATTTCTTTCTGAATTTCTCAAAAGTTAAAGCTTAATTTTAATGATCTGCTAATGAGTAACCAATAGAGTACTCGATAAAAAATAATAATTTTTGTAACCAAAAAAAGAGTTTTGCTTTAATTTGACCTAAAACGATCACTCATTCCAATTCCATGGGTATTCTGGATGATCCTGTTCCTTTGAATTTTAACATTTTTCCCCCTTTATCCCCTGCCCCACTTCCATCCCGTGGATAATATTTCCTACTTTAATCATGCAGTAAGAGGAGCGAGGCTGTCCCATAGTGCTCACTTTTAGGAATCTGATCTTATTTCCAGCAAAAGTGAAAGCTTATTCCTCAGATGCCATTTAAACTCAAGTTAAGAGGGAATGTGAGAAGTTATCCTGGCTGACAGCCTACACAGTCTCAGTGTTTGAGAACTACTCTCTAACAGTGTTTACCATCTTAACAGTTGGACATTTAAGTGTGTCTGGCTACGTTGACTGGAAAAAATCCACCATAGGTTTGGAAATGAAAGCTGTCATATAACAAGCCTTTAATATAATGAAAATTATGTAACAATTTATTCTGATTATGAGGAACTGCCTCATGGATTTCAAAAACAGATCGCAGTATGTGGAGAAAAACAGAAAATTGAAGCCGTATATGTCTGTGATTGTAGAGTATAGTTGGATCTAACATATATATAAAAGTTGGTACACAAAGCCAATACTTATAAATACCTCTTAAAGTCAGAAATACAAAATGTGACAAATGTAATAGCCAATAATTTAGCTAATAATTCTACAATTTGGGAAATTTTTGGGTATTTTACAGCATTTGGCACGCCCCCTTATTCAGACTGATTTATCTCATTTATACAACTGAGAACTTGAGGGTTTAGGGCCCGGCTCAAGGGCCCAGCAGTGGTAGCTTGGTGGTCCTGGGATTCATCAGGGAAGTGCTAGCTTACTGGTTAAGATGTTAGACAACTCATAGGAAGGTTTGAATCCCAGTTCTGCCACTGCTGGGCCCCTGAGCAAGGCCCTTAACCCTCAACTGCTCAGTTGTATAGAAGAGATAAATGCAAGTCACTCTGGATATGAGGTTTCTGCCAAATGCCAGAAATGTAAATGTAAATGTAGCCCTTATCCACTGAGCTACCACTTCCCCACAACAAATGCCTTTAGTTCTGAGTGTCCCTATATTAACACTGTTCAAGAACTACATTTAAATACTTACCTCTTCCTGAAATACATAAAAATAAATAATTATTTGCCTGTGTGCTCTTCCTGGTATATTTCCTCCCGACAGAGTTTTAGACTGATGCCATTCTTAGCCTGTGACCTAGTGAAGCAGTACCGATGTCTTCATTCATAAAGACTTCATAAGCATTTCTGTAAGCCTTCCTGGATAAGGACCTCTGCTGAAATGCCATAAATGTGAATACAGATGTATGAAGATTAAAAAATGTAGTGTTTTTCAATCACAAACTGGGATCTTTGCGTCAACAAGCAATTCAAAACTGACAGACAGAATCTGAAAATCAGAATCAAACAACAAAAAATCAGGAATACACAACACAGTGTAGGCTGAAGTTTTATATAATCATAATCAACAACTTGGCTTTTATTTTACATTCAGTTTAAACAGCACAGGTGAGAGAGAATCAGTGCAGGTGTATGCTGTGTACACTCAGTATTTGAGTGAGGGTGACCTCTGCTGGCTGGGAGGCCATGTCTCTGAAACGCTCTGAATTATTTGTTTGTACAATCAAACTGTATGTATGAACACAGTAAAGAGGTCAAAGTAACTCCACTAATATTGCACTGAAGGCTGCAAACTTAAGTACAGTAGGTTATGGTCGTAGGAAGCAGTCAGTCAAATTAATGCGTTAACAAATTAGCAGTTCCCACTTTTTCCACACCCACACAGCTGGCTATATGTATTTGTAATAGTTCTAAATAAAGCACTTTACAATTCCTCTGTAACAAATGCAAACCTGATTTGAAAAACATTTTCTTTTACTGTATTTTTGTGTACACAATCTGACAAGAAAATCATCAGTTTTACTCCTCAGTCACATGGTTTTTACTCCTATAATGTGTACCTCTTTGAGTATTTTGAGACAGAATGAGACGAATTCATATAGTTAGCACCTTCTAAGCTGATGGTTTATTGGTGGTGTGTGTGTTAGGGGGCTTTATAATAATAAAAGGCATGGACACTATGCCATGATCTTCATTAATAGTTTTTTTTCCTTTTTTATTAATTTATTTTTTTAGTTCCCCGACCCAAGAGGTCACAGCTGCCTCATCTCTCACTTAATTACAATTCAACTGCTACCTTTTTTTTTTTCTAAAACAGATCCTTCCCATAAAAATAAAAGTCCTTTAGAATCTTTCTGTTAAAATAAAAGTCCTTTCATAAATACAAAATATAAATAAATTTAAATTTACATTTCTGGCATTCGGCAGATGCCCTTATCCAGAGCGATGCACAAAAGTGCTTTGAAGTCTCTGTTGATGAATACATCAACACTGGTTAACTAGGTCACACACTTAAGATGCCATCAGTCTAAAACTGTGTTGGAAGGAAATATAGCACAGTTTTTAAATTAATTCTTTCATTTATTTTTTACATGAAATGAACAGGAAACATAAAACAAACAAAAAAAAGTTTCATTTCATGGAAAATAGTTTCATTGTTCCAGGAAGAGGAAGATCTGCATCCGTCGTTTGAAGACGGCCAGTGACTCAGCTGTTTGGACATCTAGGGGAGGTTTCATTGCCCAAGAACAGTGCCAGAACATAAAAGAGTCCTGACGTATATGACCTATATCTTAACCTGAGAGATGGTGGGACCCGTTGAGCAGTGCTAGTAGATCTAAGAGGAAGCATGGTGTAGTGCAAGGAGTAAAAAAAATAATAATGAAATATATATATATATTTATTTATTTATTTATTTTTTACTCCTTGCACTGCACCATGCTTCCTGATATATATATATATATATATATATATATATATATATATATATATATATATATATATATATATATATATATAAACACCTGGTTTTAGACCACAATAATTCATTACTATGGTGTAGGGCCTCCTTTTGTGGCCAATACAGCATCAATTCGTCTTGGGAATGACAGATACAAGTCCTGCACAGTGGCCAGAGGGATTTTGAGCCATTCTTCTTGCAGAATAGTGGCCAGGTCACTACGTGATGCTGGTGGTGGAAAACGTTTCCTGACTCGCTCCTCCAAAACACCCCAAAGTGGCTCAATAATATTTAGATCTGGTGACTGTGCAGGCCATGGGAGATGTTCAACTTCACTTTCATGTTCATCAAACCACTCTGTCACCAGTCTTGCTGTGTGTATTGGTGCATTATCATCCTGATACACGGCACCGCCTTCAGGATACAATGTTTGAACCATTGGGTGCACATGGTCCTCCAGAATGGTTTGGTAGTCCTTGGCAGTGACGCGCCCATCTAGCACAAGTATTGGGCCTAGGGAATGCCATGATATTGCAGCCCAAACCATCACTGATCCACCCCCATGCTTCACTCTGGGCATGCAACAGTCTGGGTGGTACGCTTCTTTGGGGCTTCTCCACACCGTAACTCTCCTGGATGTGGGAAAGACAGTGAAGGTGGACTC
This sequence comes from Hemibagrus wyckioides, assembly GCF_019097595.1. Classification (NCBI taxonomy): domain Eukaryota; kingdom Metazoa; phylum Chordata; class Actinopteri; order Siluriformes; family Bagridae; genus Hemibagrus; species Hemibagrus wyckioides. Next base: position 7,896,210 of record NC_080722.1, read on the forward strand.
ATCAGATAACAATACATGTTTCACATTGTCCACAGCCCAAGGTTTTCGCTGCTGGCACCATTTGAAACCGACGTTTCGAACCGGCACGAGTGACCAAAGGTTTGGCTATAGCAGCCCGGCCATGTACACTGACCCTGTGGAGCTCCCGACGGACAGTTTTGGTGGAAACAGGAGAGTTGAGGTGCAATTTTAATTCTGCAGTGAATTCTTAGTCACAGATGCGCCAGCGAGACGTGCACCAACAATTTGTCCTCTTTTGAACTCTGATATGTCACCCATAATGTTGTGTGCATTGCAATATTTTAAGCAAAACTGTGCTATTACTCTGCTAATTAAACCTTCACACTCTGCTCTTGTGGAATGTGCAATCAATGAAGATTGGCCACCAGGCTGGTCAAATTTAGCCATGAAACCTCCAACACTAAATTGGCCAGTGTTTCAGTTTCATTGTCCAACCCCTGTATATATATATATGTAATTAACAAAAACATAGAATCTAGTTACATTTTACTTTAAGGATTATGCATCTGGTGTATTTGAACAATTGCAAATGTTCTTGAATTTCTCTAGTTTTACCTTGTACTGCAGGATAGATAATCATGATGTTGCTTAATGGATTAACATGTACCTGGATTTCAAGTTCAGCTTTTCAGTCGATGCCGATGCTTTTTTTTTGCCTAAATATGTGCAAATTTTCAGATTAGATCAGATTTCTTCGAGAGATAACATCTGGGTACATCTCAGAGTTCACCATGAGGTGTGTTTATTCCCTTCGTGGTGTAACTCTAAAGATGGCCGTTGCTTGGTGTCAGCAACACAATTTTCAGTAAATATTTACTCAATAATAACACGCTTGGTTGGTTCAGCAATACAAACAGCTCTCTGGCTGACTAAAGCACATTCACCTAGCTGATGTTTAACACAACCTGTGTGTCATAATCACTGCTATGATTATTTTTCACTCTGTAATTTTCTGCTTTTGTCATTTCAGTGTGGTAAAAAACAAAAGCGTTGTGTTTTTCTGAGAGCGGCATCATGGTAATGGTGGCCTGGTAACTAGTGTTTGGTTTTGTATTTGTGTGTTAGTGACAGAACGTTGACTCACATGAGTCCTGAGTCCTGCAGCTGATATAGCACAACAAAGTTATACAGAAAATGATTTCTAATAAAATTAATTCAAATGAATTTGGATTCGAATCCAAGACTAAATTTACAAATTGTCACTGATTTAAGTTTCCAGGTTACTAATCTGCTTGTACAAGCTTCAACTGTGTGCATGTTGGATGGTGAATTAGAATTTTTAATTGCTTAATTTTCTATGACAACATGTCTTTATATTTAAATATAAAGGCTTAATTTGTGTTATAGCCAGAACTACAGTCTGAGCCACATGTGGAGGCTGTTAATTCTGGCTATAACACAAATGAAGTCTTTATATTTAAATAAAGATTTTACCCTAAAACAGAGTTTTTATGAGTTATGGGGTGTGTATTTTTGTTTTGTTTTTTTGTTTTTAGGTTGTTGTCCTTGTTTGTACTATGTGCTGGAGCCAAAGACAAATTGCCACTTTGTGAACAACAAATTGAACTAGCTAAGTGACATATTACACATACTATTCTACTACTTTAATGTTTCTAGAGTAACAGCTAAGACAGGGTCTTGTATGGTGGACATGCCACCTAATCTAACAATAACAGCCAGATTTAGACGTGTTATTTAGCAAACCCCAGATGTCAGAGCTGTCATGTTCAGTACGCAGAGAAGTGTGCAGAAAAGTTTACAGGTTTTTTTTTTGGTGAAATGACAAGGTTTTTTTTTTTTTGTCTTCTAGATATTTGTGGGTGTCCTATTAAAATAATTGTAATAAATGAAGATCTCTCGATGTTCACTCTGCTTATGTTAAACGTTTACTGTGGTGCTTCATTTTGCTCTTTCATCACCATTTACATAACATAGGAGTAGATCTACATAAAAGTAAAGCTTTATTATTAATTGATTATGATATAATTATGCTTAATATTTAAATATGTTGGCTTAATAATGATTACATTACATGTTTGTTTTTCTTTTATTGAAGTGTGTTTGACTGTAAAATACACAATAAGTATAAAGTGTAAAATAATTCTTCAAGATCGAGTTGAATGCAATGTTCCAAACTGTCTATAGTGGCATCATATGATGTTTTTAGGTACATTTTTGTCAGTCATATGTATGTTTTTAATCAGACATTGCTCATGATGGAGGTGGGATCGATATTTCACAAAACCAGGGTAACTAATAGCAAAATGAAATCCATGAAGTTAGCTAGTCCGAGAACGCAAAGCTTCCGAAATATAAAGCGGACATCGATAGCAACCAGAATTTTTTTCACACTGCTATTTAGTTCATTAGTATAAGCCTTAAACAAAGTTGAGCGCTAAGAGATCCCTATACCTTAAAACAGGCTTGTGTTATAGCTAGCTATCTAAAAATACATTTAGCTCACACTGTAGATGTAGTGCTAGTAGGGTTGGGTACCGTTTTACTGGTACCAGTACCCAACGGTACCTTTTTTGGTACTTTACAGAAAATATTAGCCCATAAATAGTAGGCTACTGCTAGTGGTTTCATACTAAGATTTCGGACATCTCACATAATGTTAACGTTACTATTTGTTAAACATAAAGAGCACGGTACAGAATTTCGGTCCATTAACTAGAAGTGTTAACTGAAAGTGTCATTTTCTCCAACAACAACTTATCAGATTATCTAGGATAATTAATTACCTGAAGATTTTGAAGTCCTCACTTAACGTTTTGTCTTCCTCGTCCAGTGGTTCAACTTCACCAGGTGTGTTAGCCGCAGCTACTTTTGCTATTTTGCTGCGGGAGATCAGGCTGCCAAATACAGTCCTGGCTTTTATCCATGTTGTGTTTTGATTAGGAGCTTCCTGAGGTTAGATGTGTTGCCATGGTCAGCCTTGCATTTAGAATTACAAATATTGCAAATAACGTTGTTTGCATCTAATTCTGTAAAATGCAACCACACTTGCGATCGTTTTCATTGTTGTGTTTGAACAAGTTGCAGGGGTGATGCTCTCTCTTTCTTTCTCTAACGTACTCTCGCACGGTGCCCAGATGTTTTCTCAGGTACCAAAATTTGGCAACGATTGATTTAATGTGAATCGGTACTCTGTAGTTCAGTCAGCACCCTTAAAAGTACAGAGTTCGGTACCCAACCCTAAGTGCTAGGAATGGACAGACTTTTCATCCCTTTCCATACGTTCAGAATCATGTGATATTTTTCCAGAACGGCTTTTCTGGTTATTGAACATAAAAGCATTTTGGAAACATCTTTTATTAAATGTATATTTTTGGAACATGCTGACTCTGTAGTTTTGTGCACTATTATAAGTCTGTAATTAATAACAGCCTGAATAAATTAATTAATCTCCTCGGGAGTGTTTGCCCTTTGAGAGAAAACCCTCCCTGAAATGAATATGCAAAGCACAAAACTTTAGTTACCTCCACTTTGAGCTTTGTGAAGGCGCTACATTTATTTTATTTTATTTTTTTTATAAAAGCCAGAATATGATTTACTGTGTTGCAGAATGTTAGCAGATATGAGCTGCAGTATAAGTGTAAGGTCTTTGCTTGTAGCTGTTCCACACTTGTCAAAGTAATATCACAGCTGAATCTTCTCACAAGAGCCATAGAGTATTTTCACACTGCTTTTTTCTTTTCTTCCTCCATGCGCCTGACTCAACATGGCATGTGTGCTGTACGTTAGTGTCGCCAGTTCCTGCCTCTGTGCACAAGCTCCATGAAGAGATGAGAAACGGCGTCTCCGCAGGCCCCAAGGTCACTTATAACGCTCGAGTGTGAGCACTCACAGCCGGGAGATCCTGATTGATTACCGTAGAGAGCTGGAGTGCGCTGTGGAAGGAGGTGATATGCTAACTTTAGAAAGCCAAAGACAGCAGCAGAAGAAATGACTGCATACTGAAAATGAATACTGAGGCCTAGAATAGTAAAAGAAAGCATGGCCGGTACCTGAGCTTAGTACCTCAAAGGAAAAAAAAATAAATCTACAAACCAAAAACCTGACTGCAATGTTGTGCACCAGCAGAATAATTTCAATTAGAAATAAATGCTTGTGCATAGTTGTGTGTATGAGTGTGTGTATGTGTGCCACATGGTGGAGTAAACAGTCTGACTTTTTAAGGGGTCAGTAATAAATTAAATTGGACATATGGGTCTAATTGGATATGAAAATCTGCTGCATAATTATTATTTTTTAATTATACACCAAATCTCTCAGAAGCATTAAGTAATATTTACTATCACACTGTGAGGCAGTGTGACTTTCCAGTTCACAATTTTAATTGATCCTGAGCTTTTGAGATGTCTATATAAAACCCTAACTTCAAATTTCTTTTAGAGTTCAGTTTTCACAGGATACGTTTACATTTTATGATGACGTTTTTCATTAAAATGTGCCTGAGCCTTTTTTTTTGGGTATTGATTTTTGAAAAAAATCACCATGCAGCTCAGAAAGAAAAACTAAAGTGACACTAATGTGCTCTCAGACAAGTCTGATTAGATATGATTGTCTAATCAAATATGACTTAAAAAGGATGAGTACATGCATTTATTTTAACTAGAATAAAATATTTTTTTTAATGAATTTGAGATGCTTATTATAGTTGTCTTTTTGTTTCCTTTAAACTGCACTGAATATAGAAGCTAGTGCTGTGTGTGCAGTGTGTGTGCTGTGTGTGTTTAAACAAAAGGAAAGGTAAAATAGTAAAGGTAAAATAGTTATAAAAGTGTAGACACTCTAAAGGCTCATGAGAGTTTAAAAGGTTAAACGTTTGGCCCAATTCAGTTAAATTTTATTTGTGGAGTGCTTTTAACAATAGCCATTGTCGCAAAGCAGTGTTAATATACATTCAGCATATAAATGATAAAATTTTAACATTTAAATAGATTAAACATTTAAATTGATCCTTAATGCCAGAGGTGAGAGTATATGAGGAAGAAACTTTGAAAGGAACCTCGTCCTCATTTGGGTCATGTCGGAACTGATTCTCCCCTTCTTAGTGGACACATCACAGGGTGGTCCAGGGTCTTCTCCAATTACCTGTTACTTACTATTTACTTGCAAAACTAAACAGCTTAATAAACACTAAAGACTCTGTAGGCTTGGATGAGAAGGAGCAAAACTTGGATGTATTGTAGTCACAATTCTCAATAAGTCACTAAAAAGACACCAAAAGACACTAAGCATCAGGCCGAGTACAAAAGTCCCGTGAAAATCCCCTGATCACCTTCTATAACTGTGTACTATGTGAGCAAAAAGTGCACTTGCTTAACCACAAGATTGATTCTAATTATAACATGAAGTCTGTCTTGAAGTAAAGTGAATCATCGATGGAGACTTGAGTGCAAAACTGTGTGTGGCAATTGCAATCCAAAGCCACGTTCATTATTTCAAAGTGGTACCATCCACAGCAATCTCATTTATCTCCTGGCTGTCCATGTGGAGACATCCTCAGCAGCAACGAGCCTCCAAGTGATGAGACTCCAACAGGAAGGTCCAGGGAACAGAAGATGTGTGGATCATTGGGAGAAAGAGAGAGAGAGAGAGAGAGAGAGAGAGAATATTGAATACTGAATATTAGGCTTGTTATCTTGTTATCATGTAAGGCTTGAGGACAATGTACATTGTGTACACAGTGCAAGCAGGGACACGGCAAGACTAGCCATGACAACAAAACTAAAAGGGAGAGCCAGAAGGTGACACAGGTACACAGGCTGTGCAATAAATTACGCCAAGAGAGATTACTTGAAGATTACTTTAATATTGTCCTTACTTCAATACCTTCTGTAATAAGGCTGAGCAACTCAGGAGTATCAGCAGAAAATAGCTGGCTAGATGATGACCCACTGGATGTCACTGTGTGAGGAATTCCAGCAAATACCTCAAAGAGATTTGGGTTTGGGCCAAAATAGATTTTTTTGTTCTTCTGCCTATAAAAGACTTCAACCTCAAACTTAAGAAGTATATATGAGGTGGAAATGATTTTAGTTTTCAGTCTTTGCCTTGGTGCATGCCTGAAAAGATCATGGAGCTAGTATACCAAACAGCAGTAAGTTCTGCCTATCACGCTGTCTGTCTAAAATCTTGCACACTAAGTGTAATTTCCTGACAGAATGAATGTCAGGTGTTGATTATTGCAAGTTATCGGGTAGCTACGTGCCACAGCGAATCAATGCAGCTTGTAATCAGATTCCTGCCTATCTAAACATCTGTGATGCTCCGGCACGACGGACAGAAATCTTTAAATGGGGTTTTCTCTCTTTAGAGTTTAAAATGGTGGAATTTCATATGAGATTGTGATATATATCTTGCCTCATGTTTGTATCAAAGAAAAAATCATTCTATTCGTTGCCTTAGTGATTTCCTCTGTTACCAAACCTATATATTGAGAATTTATTTTGAAAGGATATTTTTTGCCTTATACCCCTAGAGCACTAGACAGGAATAAGAATGTAGATGAAGTTATCTCCTTGTCGGAACATAAAGATTTTTTTTAGACAGAAGGCTTCAGCAAGGGAAAGAGAAAAGACAGAAGAGTGGGACTATTCTGAGCAATGTTTTAAAGAGAAAGTTGGAAAAAAATAGTGCTTAAATGCTTCAAAGTGTCACAGAAAAAGTACACAGAGAGCGAAACACAGACAAGGAATGTGAGAGAAAGATAAAAAAAGGAGGCTCTGTTCTGTTGGCCTGATGTAGGGCCTCTTTAATGAATGCCTCGCCGCCTCTGTCACTGAGGAGTGTAGTTATTACTGTGAGACATCTCTCCAGGCCAGAGGTTTACCCCCGGCAGACCAGAATCTGCCTCCTCCCATTTCCCAGCTTCCCCTACAGCCTGGTGTAACCAGGACAACCAGAGCGCTGGGGCTGTTTGGAAAACCCCCTTAGTAAATCTGCTACAGCCCATTGGGCCCTGCTGAGGATTATTCGCCTTGGTGAAGCAAAGAAAAAAGCGAGGAGAGAATTTTTTGTATGCTGTCATCTCTTGCTGTGACACACACCACACACACACACACACACCTCATTTATCATCTTTTAATTTGAGTCAGTGTGAGATTTCTGTAACCAAATCCCTAATTATAGACATAAAGCACATAGAGAGCAAAGCACTGCATGCTGTGAAGTGTGTGTAGAGCAAGATGAAAATATTATATTAAACTCATGATAAATTCTCATCATAAATCTCATGGTATTATTTAAAAAATGTATTAGAAACTCATTGGAAGTAGTGATATTCAATATTGTAAAATAAAGCATGGATACATTGCACATAATGTAAGCTGTAACATTTTTTCATTTCATTTCATTATATGTACTGATTATCCGATCTATCCTCGGGTCACAGGGAGCCTGTGCCTATCTCAGGCGTCATCGAGCATCAAGGCAGGATACACCCTGGACAGAGTGCCAACCCATCGCAGGGCACACACACACACACACACACTCATTCACTCACACAATCACACACTACGGGCAATTTAGAGACTCCAATCAGCCTAGTAGCATGTCTTTGGACTGTGGGAGAAAACAGGAGGACCTGGAGGAAACCCACCAAGCATGGGGAGAACACGCAAACTCCACACACACAGTGAGCGGGAGTGAAGCTGTAACATTATTCTTATAAATATATATATATATATTTTTTGTAGTATTTTCAATATTTTTATGTTTTGTAATGCATCACCTCTGTGAGCAAAACTATCTCTTGGCACATAATGAGACATCCCTCACCACCAGTAGAAAGTTTGTGCCGAAATAGAGCTGTGTGAATATTAGTGTGTGTGTGTGTGTGTGTGTGTGTTCATGTGGTCCTGTGCTTTTGTGCTTTATATGTGTCTGTGGTTTCATTTGAAATTCTTTTTTATCAAGGCCACACCACTGCGGAACTATGACTAATATAATGCCTGAAAAAATTTTATACTTCTTAACAGTATTGTGTATAACCGAGAGAGATAGATAGATAGATAGATAGATAGATAGATAGATAGATAGATAGATAGATAGATAGATAGATAGATAGATAGATAGATAGATAGATAGATAGATAGATAGATCTTGGTCTAATCCTGATGCAAAATAAAGTTCTTCCTTTAAGAGCACAGAGCTTCTTCACAACACCACATTGACTCGAACATCATCAAATCCCCCATACTCTTTTTGCATCACAATCTGTGTTTTGTACCATTTTTGTTTTTCCTGCTTGGGTATATTGCTATTTTGGCATGGACAGGGATAAAATTAATGAACAGTAGACAGAGAGAGAGAGAGAGAGAGAGAGAGAGAGGATCATGTGTATGTTTGAGTCCAAACACTTGAGCTATGTTCTTCTTCCTTTGTCTTCTTGCTGATGCAGCAGCAGATGGACATTAATACCTAAGAACCTGTTTTTGCAGCAGAACATCCACTGACAGATTTCAGCAAATAAGGGTCGTATGTCAAAATCTTGTTAAAAAAAAGGTTAAAATAAAGATTTTTTTAAAAAGCGAGACACATCCTTAATCTCGCAAACTAACCTCTTATGATTTGAAGGGTTTAATGAGTCGTGTATTGTACATAATGCCCACTTCTGCATTTCTTGTATAATATGACTCTTTGTTATCACTCTTTATTATTACTTCATTATCACTATCACACACTCCTCACACACCACCACTCCTTCTCACACGTACACACATTTACATTTATATATTTGGAAGACAATTTTCTCCACACAAAAACGGAGACAGGATTCCTTCCCAAAAATTCTTCCTAATACTCTTTCACTCAATGCATATTTTCTGTATGTACATACACTGGCTATTAAACATTTATGGGGGGAATTTTTCCTCTTGCTGCAAGCTCAGAGATGTGCCAGAAATATTTGGAGAGGAAAGAGGCCTCACTGTTTCCAGGGAGGTTGAAGTAGATGACAGGACCAGAACAGAAACCAAAACAAACATGAGCACATGGTGCCTGTCGCCATGGGAACCATTGACACAGAGGACAGGATTCGTGACATGATGTCAAAATTCATCTTTGTGCTGATCTATCTGATGCAAAAACACTTGTGGGTTCCATACTAGTCGAAGAAACTACAAAGGCAAGTGATTTATTTAATCAAATACATTATTTGTAAAATTGCAGCACATGTGGTTATGATTTCCGAAGCCCATACACAGGTTTATTTTTTTTAAACAGACCTTACTGTTTACACTGCTCATGACTCACATAACATTAATTGATTGATTTGTTGGATAACGGAATTTAATTTCAGTGTTTTCTTACTGTGAGTAAGCAAGTACACTATATGACTAAAAGTTTGTGGAGCCCTGACCATCACAGCCAGATTCCCCAAACTGTTGCACAAATTTGGAAGCACACAATTGTACAGGATTTCTTTGTATGTTGTAGCATTAAGATTTCCCTTTACTGGAACTAAGAGGCCGAAAAACATTCCATAATGCCCCTGTGCACAAAGCCACCTCCGTGTTTGCCACGGCTGGACTGTAAGAACTCAAACGTCCTACACAGAGCCCTTTAAACACCTTTGGGATGAACTGAAACATCATCTGAACTCCAGACCTCATCTCCCGACAACGGTGACCTCTGACTTCATGTAGCTGAATGGACAAATCCCCACAGCCGTGCTCGAAGATCTAGAGGAAATCCTTCTCAGAAAAGTGGGGCTTATTATAACAACAAAGAGGGAGTGACTATGCTGTGTGTTTCGGTCCACACAGTTTTGGCCATAGAGTGAATATCATTCTAATAGTTTTTAAACAGTCAGCTTTGCCTCTATTTATTTTATTTTCTAGTAAACAGTATAACGTTCCTTTTTTTTTTTTTTTTAATTCCCTACATAAGCAACACAATAAGCTTAAAGTCTGGTGAAGCTGGCATTAGTTATCACATTAGCTTAGCGCTTTTGATTTTCACTGACCCAAATTTACACACGTCAAGTAAAAACAAAGCCACTAGAGTGAGACAGCACAGGCTGTGTCAAATAATAAACAGCCAAGGACTTCTTGCTGTTAAGTTCTGTGCAGTAGGCTTCATAACGTTGAGATGAATTTGCATGGTTGACCTTCACTCCCTAGTGAATACATGAAAGTAATCAGTGGCGAGTCACGCAGATTGTGTTTGCTTTGTAATTTTTTCCTTAAAAGGTTACTCATAAGGCATGTGTAGTTTTATTCGAGGGAATGGGCTTGATAGAAGGGAAGGAAAAGAAGACTTGTCTATTAGTGTTGCGTGATTACGTACTCTGGAACAGATGTCCATTTTTTTTTCTCTCTCACACACACTTTACACACTCTCTCGCAGATGAATAAGTCCAGTCAGGGACATAATGGCTAAAAGTGAGTTCCCCAAAGCCTTACCCAAGGCGACGTGTGAGCGTCTTTCCCATAAAGAGACGCCCACGCACAAGTTTATCCCATGACCTATTTACAACAATGTCTTTCTGAACTGACCCACACAGTCAGGCCAGAGGCATCAGCAAACACAGGGACATGGCAAATTCACTTCTTAAAGGAGGGAAAAGCGTGGAAACAGCATTGGTTAAACATCAGAACATGCAATACACCGAAGGTGCAAAACAGACTTTTATAATAAATCATTTTTTTTCCAGAATAGTCTGCAGCTCCATTGTCTAAACTCCACTTTAGGTAATAGTGAATTACAGACATGGCCTAGTTACGTCCACGATCCCCTGTGGGGTGTTGGCAAAAAGCCACACAGGCACTTCATGATTTCAGAATGCAGGACCAAAGGGACTAAAGTGAAGCTTCGGGATCTCTGTGAAGTAATTAAACAGGAAATATTTCTGAAAGAAAGATGAAAGATAGCCCTGAGATCTGTTTCGTGTAGATATATAAACACATATTTAAAGCTGCTTTAATATCCAGCGCTATGCAAATAAAATTATACTGAATTGAATTAAAATTCTTCTTTGTCTATCTCAGCCTTGAAGGAAATGCTGTCTTTAAGGGTCTTGTTTAAGGTTTCAGCAGCTGCAGTGGCAGCTTGTCAGGACAAAAGCTGAGGGATAGCAGGAATAAGGGAATTGGGCAAATACTGAAAATATTGATTTTTTTTTTTGTCTCTTGAAATTTTTTTGTTTTGACAGCACAGTAATTAAATTTACACTTAATATGCCTTTATTAAATCAACAAAACACATAAAGAATTGTTCTGTCTGTCGGTAGTCTGAATCAAAATCAGATGGAATTTTGATGTGCGTGTGTGTGTGTGTGTGTGATAATGTAGTATTGCTCCTGTGTCTGCAGTTCTCATTAGTAATCCCCCATCAGTCAATCACAGGGGTGAGACAGTAGGTTTATTAATAGCCATGAGATGCAGTATTGACCCTTACACAGAAAGGAGGAGTGTACGGTGTGTGTTAATGGCCTAAAGCTTATAGCTCATTACCAGAGGCTTGGTGGAGGAGCGAGAGGACAGACTTACTGACAGCACCGGCATTCCACAGAGGTGAAACAGTCTGTTTCTGCTCATCACTAATCACTGCTCATTATCCAGGCATTAGGCTTGTTACTGCGGTGCTGGCTGTGAATAAGGCTGTTTCTCTTGCTCTGTGCACTGTGTGTATATTCAGGATACATCTGACTTTCAATGGGATCCTTATTTTGACTAAATACAAGCAGGCAGACTTGCATGTGTCTGTAATTCTGTTCGCTTTCTGGAACAGTGACTTGGTTATGTGCTAAATGAGACAAGTGTAAATTGTCACCATGGAACGTAAATTATTAAAACTCAAGTGTGCAAAAAAATGGCGTCTTGGCAAGTGTTGCGTATGGTATTGATTATAGCAATTCCTTCCAGAAACAACTGAGCTGCCTAAAAATGAGAGTTTAAAGCTTGAAATGAACAAAAATATTTAGAGATAGCTTTAATAATCTTTATTGCAAGCTTATAATAGGAAATTCCTGCTAACTGATTGTATTCAAGTTTTTTTTTAATTGACTTTGCTATGGTAGCATTTTTTGCAATGTAGGCTTTATTGTGCTATTGTCCAGAGGGCTCCATGACACCTACATAAGCCTTTCATAACAACTGACATAAAACTACAGAAACATTATATGCCCACTGAAAATATATCATAACAACACTCTTTATGCACTTAGAAATCTATGCTTCTTTACTCAGCCCTTTAGGACAACTTGTGTCTGTTGGAATAAGCCTTAATAAATGTATAAAATAAGTGATTTTTGTCATTTCTCAGGAACTGATGTAGATTTCATGCTTCTAACCTCCCAGAAATATGCTGCTCGGTAGATTGGACATGCTAAATTGCCCCTAGGTGTGAATGAGTGCATGAATGTGGGTGTGTATTGTGCCATGTGATGGACTGACATCCCATCCAAGAGCCTTCTCTTTCCCTTTTTTGCTTGTTACACGCTTCCTGGAGGCTGAACGGATTAGACATACAACTGCACAGGGAGCGAAAAGGACCTGGACAATAAGCAGCTTCCATCCTCGCACATTTTAATCAGACAGTACAACAATTTATGACCCAGACAGAAGTGCTGGCAGACAGGTTAGATCATCTGGAAATGTCACAGACCTTATTAAGTCTGCCGTGGCACAGTAACGAGGCAGTGGTTACCCGAAGGATAGACCAGTGCATGTAAATTGCTCGGAGGTGTGTTTTCGGTGCCCTCTGATGGATTAGTGTCTCATCCTGGGTGTAGACTTACCTTGTGACAGGCTCTGGATTCACGGTGACTCGGCTTACCATCGCACAGCTAGGAAAATCAAAAAAAATGGTTACCTAGATGTGCCAATTAAAATAAATAATTTTATATTGTTACATTATTTTATTCTTAATTCTTGCTTTGCACGTTTTCCAATGACCAGTTTTGTAAATGAATGACAAGCTCGCCATCTAGTGGTGCATTCACACTATTACACTCATCTATTAAAATATCGTTTATTTTGGAAGTTATCTCTTATAAACACTTTTCTCTTTCTCTCTCTTTCTCTCCAAGCCATAATGGTCCCAGTTCTGCTTCTGGTAACAGTGACACCCAGTGCAAACACCACAACTGGTAAGTTTAAAAAGAAAGAAAGAAAAAGAAATCATTAAACTATTTAGAATATGCTTTTATTTTGTCTTACATGAATGAAACACAACAGCAGTTATAGTAGGTCAAACTTTGTATAAAGCAAAGGTTTCTTTTTTGTATATTATATTTAATATTAATATACTGTCTGTACACTATAAGCTATCATGTCTTTAATAAGACCATTGTACTCAGCACTGTGCAGTCTTGTGTATTCACAATGATTAGTTTATTGGTTGCTTGTGTCTTGATTGAGACAGATTCTTTATGTCTTTATCCTGATTAAATATGATTAAGGAGCCTTGAATTGTTAAAAACAGCTAAAGACGTTTCTAAAATGGTCTTTTGAAGAAGTTTAGTTTTGGACCTTAATAAAATTACATTTATTATAATAATAAATAATAACCGTCCATTGTCCATTAAAGTGAGCTCTAACCATTGTTCCCTTTTTCTAACTTTAAACTCAAAAGACATACCCAGATATGCTCTATCAGATGGCGAATACTCGCTAAAATACCATTTATCTGAATGAACTACTATCTTTACACAGATCTGTGCTCTCATTGTGGTATTTGGCATTTGCTGGAAGTAGGTCAAATGTTTACCAGATTCATCTTGTTTCACGAATAGTCTCAGGTGTATATGGTGGGTTTCTGCATGGCTGATATGAAATACCACATGTTGTTTTCATGATACGTCTGTACACCCCTGATCATCGATATTTCATATTCCTGACATTTAAAATACAACCTCAAAAGTTATGAACATTTCTGAGCTGATCCCCATTAAATCACATTTTAAAACGAAGCATAACAGACTGTGAAGGAAAAAAGGCCTGTGATTTTTACTGCAACTGCGAGACAAACTGAATACGCTGCTATGTTCCATTCAAAATAACCCGAGAGCCCGTAGTTTCCTAATTACTTCCTTTTCCTGTGTGGTGAAGAAAATTCACTGTGCTCTTTGTTTATCCTTATCAAGAAATTTAGAAAGCGTAATTATGCAACTAGGTAAAAATGTGGTAATGTTATATGGTGTATATTTGCATACTGAAACATGATTGGCTCTTAATCTTTATGACTCAATAACACTTGCACACATTTCTCAATGAGATTTTCAGTTCCTTATTTCCTAATGGGAAACACCTTTTGGGATTTTATGTAAACTAAATGAATACCTTTAAGACCTGCAGCTTTGTATGTAAATATTGTCTGTAACTGCTACTCCAGGCATGCTGTGATGTTTATCTAAGTGTCATCTTCACTCCATGCAGTCATGCTGAGTGTGCTGTGGCTTAAAATGAGCTATAATATCAGAGTGGTTGTTGATAGCCAGACTGCTGTAAAATACTGTGTGCTGGGTTTAATGTCACAACCCCCTGTTAGGTAAATGACTGGGATTTACCAGCGCCGTCAAAACAACACACGAAGCAGTTTATTACATCAGGCATAATGAGTTTAGCTGGCAGCTGAGGGCAGGATCAGCTCACCCAGAACTTCCATTCCAGCTTGTGCAGCTCAGTGGGGGCTCAGCTTCCTGTTCCTTTGTTTGCAATGCTTTTGACTGCCTCTCCTTCTTCCTTTAGACAGCCAAGGGCTCCCCAACCCTCATATCCTGCCCATACTGCTCGTACTCTCACTGCTAGTGCTCATCTTGGCTCTGGCAACTTGCTACTGCCTCAGGTACCACACACACACACACACAAACCCACACAACCCCACACACACACCTACACGCACACAACCACCCATACACACACATACACAAACCCACACAGACGCCTACACACACACAACCACCTATACATACACTCGCACAGCCAAACCCACTCTCTCCCTCTCTCCCTCTCTCTCTCTCTCTCTCCCTCTCTCTCTCTTTCTCTGTCACACACACACACACACACTCATCCACATACATACTGAATGTTACATCATTTCCAGACACTCCACCCACTTCATGTAGGCAGGAACTGAAAGTAACACATAGGAACTCAGACACACACACACACACACACACACACACTCAGAGACAAGACTAAGGTTAGAGTTTTAGGCTCTCTGGGTTGTAAACGTGTTGTGTTGAGTATAAGCGGCAAAACCTCTGATGAGAAAGAACAGCCTTAGTTTCCGATGGTAAGAAAAAAAAGACTTTTCTTCTTGTTTGAACATGTTTTGATTTGATATGATTACTGGTATGATTTACAGACAGCTGACTTTTTCTACCGGGTTCTTATCACTGTTGTTTTTATGTGCCTAGGTTCAAAAACCGCCAAAAAGCCGACATCACTGTAGTCGACAAGAAGATACCAAATGGCATTCTGGAAGAACAAGGTACTGTGAGCTGTCATTTAAACTTCTGTCTCGATCACACTCTACTGAAAAGAGTTGAAAGATACTAGCAGTTGTCACATACACTTCTGTATCAAGTCGGTGGAAGCACACTGAGATGAGAATGTGACGTGGTTTCTCAGTAGCTCACTGTTTATTTGCATTCAGAACCGGATGTAAAGCGCTGGCGTTCGCTCCAGACTGATGAACAAGAAGCTGTGACTAAGAATGAAATCAACAGTTCATTCAAATGAAGTCTTTTCCTTTGGGGTTTGTTAAATAGTTCTTCAGAGGCTTATTTGTCCAGGATGGTGAGGTAGTTTGTAGTAAACCTATAATTAGACATGACAAATGCTGTACGGAGTGAGTGTTTGATTAAATGTTTTGGTTTTAATTAGTGGAGATCTGAGAGAATTAGGATTTAAAGAAAATGAAAGAAGGGTGTCTTGTTATCAGGTTGTTATTTTTCTTTGCCTTGCCTGTTAGATTCATTTTTCTCTTCACGGTCATAAAGGTAGTTTTTGCAGCTCAGGTACCATTTCCTATTTCTTCTCATGCGTGGGAATCCTACATGTCTCATGATCAGTACCTTTTAACTAAGGAACCCTGTACAGTATTACATAAAGTGTCATAGGTTGATGGACAATTTAAAGATTTCAGTTCCTTCAGTCCTGCAGTCTTTGGCAGATTCCTGTCCTTTAAAATTCACATCCTTTATTCAGTAACTACGGTGAAATTATAGCTTCGATCTACTCTTTAGAAATACCGTAACACCAAGACTGATTGTGCTTTCTTCATTTTTCAGCGTTTCAGCACTAACCTTGTCAAGAAATTGAGAAATTATAAAGGCACAAATTGGTAATGATAATGATAATTGGTGTTATATGGTCTGTGTGAGATTATTCAGTGAGATTTTCCCATGTTTCTTAAACACAATGTGGCCAAACAACAGCATTAAACAAACTGAAACAGGTTTAACGGGGTAAATAAATAAATATATATATATATATATATATATATGTGTGTGTGTGTGTGTGTGTGTGTGTGTGATATA
This sequence comes from Hemibagrus wyckioides, assembly GCF_019097595.1. Classification (NCBI taxonomy): domain Eukaryota; kingdom Metazoa; phylum Chordata; class Actinopteri; order Siluriformes; family Bagridae; genus Hemibagrus; species Hemibagrus wyckioides. The sequence continues at coordinate 7,912,729 of NC_080722.1, forward strand.
TATACACAACTTCACGACGGCACAAGGCATCCTGTTATATGTAGTACTGCTATAATATGATGTCTACACCACTTGGATGCAGTGACAATGACATGGCAGTGTGTTGTAGTGTTACAGGTGTACTGTTTCAGGTGGTAATGCTCATCTAAGAAACAATCCACCACCCAGAAATATACACTCATGGCATTGCTGTGGTCAGAAAGTGATGCTGATGGATGGTAGAGGAGCTATGAAAAATTAGATATAATTCTAGTTTGCAGCTGTCTACCTGTAAAATCGGGCAGGCCCTTAAAAACAGTGTGCATACTGTAAAATATTTTCAAGTGTGGGTTAAACTGTAACTCAGGGATTATCCAGAATTAAGATTTTTTTTAAAAAGAAATCTGGGAAAAGGTCATTGTTATTTCTATACTGTTGGACTATGTAATAATAAGCATGTTTGATTAACTATAATATTGAAAAAATTATAATATTGTCTTTCTTTCATCACTTAGCTCATGAAGCTAGCATAAACTCCACTTAAGTAGCAAGTTCCAAACTGGTACTAATACAGAATTGTACTGCTAACCCACCCAACCCCAATGGTGCCATGCATCTGTAATTAGCAGTAAATTAATATTGACTTGCTGAACATTTCTGCACTGACCTCATTATAGCTTTAACAGGAAGTGACTGTTTGGGTATTTTAGTTGAGAAACACTATTTTTTTTTAGTTCTCTAGTTCTATGAAGAACAATGACGACAAGGATGTTTTGTGGAAAATTGGCTAAGAAAGATTAGTTAAGAAATCCTCAAGAATCCTTAAGAAAAACCTCCTTACAACACTTTTAGAGGAGTTTGTCATAAAAGAGGTTAAAGTTTTGAGATGATTTTGAAATGATTATCATGTGCGTTGATTAAAAATATTACTCAGGATTTTACGTGCGTAATTTCATGAAACCGATGTCATAAAGTTGCGTGTTTATTTCCATGAATGCAAACAGTAAAGAGTTTGCCATGGGCAAGTTTTATACGAGTGAGCGTGTGACCATTTTGGATTTTATTTATAGAAATCTCAAATATATCTACCTCCAGTCTTCGTCTTACCTGATGTGTAATCCGCTAATCATCAAGAACTCCTAATGTGAATATATAAACTTTGATTGGCTCAATTTTGATAATTTGAGACATTTATATATTCTACAGTTATGACTGACTTTTAATGGGGTGATCATTTGTAACCTGAACATTATTCCTACTACTTGACCTGGACTGTAATTTGGCATGAATTTCTCATTTTATTTAATTTCTCATTTTGCACATATTTCTTGAATTCTCAAATAGGAGCAATCAGAAACACTCTTAGTGGAAGCTATGAATAATTCCCGTCATGTCCAGCAGGTCAACTGCGTATCTTTAAAACCTATTTAACACGCAGCTCCAAGCCTGTGCCTATTATCCGTGTTAACAATTGTGCAAGTTGCAGTGTTTAGTATTTATATCTAGATAAACACTTTATACAATAAGTAGCGTTTAAGATTACTCAACTTAAAATGATTATAGTGATGCTATATGACATCGGTCCTATCCAAGTATGTAATGCTAGCCTTGTTCGTGATAAAGGAATGAAGTATTTCATTTAAACAACCCATTTTATTGAGTCTGGCAAATGAATTCCCTTAAGCCTGTGTGCAAGTCCTAACCACATGACTCACAGTTCTCATGACTCTCATTCATTGCTGATTCCTACTTTTATGATTCCATAGTTGGAGTTTAAAATGAAACTCTCTGAATAATGAAGTAGATCTCTCTAAATAATATGCAAATCACTCTGTTCACACAAAGTCTTACTACTGGTCACCCGGCCTGGCATTTTTTTTATTTTTTTTGCTTTATAAAACATGCTTCATCTGCTAAACGCAACGCATGTCCAGCACTTCACACTATCTATTCATATACTAGATATTCATATCTCACAAATAATTATAGTGGCAAGGTGTGAAAACAAAAACGTCATAAAACTATGGGCAACACTTTTAATCAGAGGTCCCTTCAGTAGAGCCTGTCTAAGAAAAAAATCAATCAAGACAAAATAGTTCTTTAAGGTTTTTTGGATAATTAAGGAGTCATGGCTTCTAATATATATATATATATATATATATATATATATATATATATATATATATATAGCTCTGGAAAAAAATAAGAGACCACTGCCCAATCTCCAGATTTGAACCCTGTTGAAAACCATCAAGAGAAAGAAGGATGGTCACAAACCATCAAGCAAAGCTGAGCTGTTACAAAGCTGAGTGGTATAAAGTTCCCCAACAGCAATGTGAAAAACTGGTGGAGAGCATGGAGCCAAAACGCATGCAAATCAGGGTTATTCCACCAAATACTGATTTCTTAATGTTATGTAGCCAAAGCATTAACACAATTTGTTTACACATTATTTGCATTTTGTTTTATTTGAGTTATTAAAGCTCTGCAGATACTGCATGATCTTGGGTTATTTTTATGTGTTGTCATTTCCTTTAAATATACACTCTAAATAACAATAGTTATATTTTGAATTTAGGAGAAATATTGTCAGCAGTTCACAAAAAATTAACAAAACTGTTCATCAACATGCACCTGTAAGAAAAAAACATAAGCATTTTGCAGTGGTCTCTTATTTTTTCCAGAGCTATATATACTACCAGTTAAAAGTTTGGACATATCTTCTAATTCCATGGTCTTTCCTGATGTTTATTTCTTTCTACATTGTAAAACAATGCTGAAGGCGGTCGAAATACACAATAATGTCCTTTGAACAGTTGATATTGAGATATGTCTGCTACTGATGCTCTGTAAAGCCTTCATAACGGCTCTAATCTGAGGTGCTGTTAATTGGTGATTTCTGAGGCTGGTAACTCTAAATGAACTTCTCCTCTGCAGCAGAGGTAAGTTTTGGTCTTGCTTTACTGGGATGGTCTTCATGTGAGCCAGTTTCATCATGGTGCTTGATGGGTTTTGCAAATGCACTTGACACTTTACTGTTCTTGCAAGAACCATTCCAGAACACCTGACCGTTTTTTGTTGTCATTACATATGGATTACTTAAGTCCGTGTGTGTTATTTCATAGTTTTGAAATCTCCAGTATTGTTGTAGAATGTAGAAAATAAATCTCTAAACAAAAAACATTGAATTAAAAGGTGTGTCCAAACTTTTGCCTGGTAGTGTATATATTAGGAAACACTCTGTTCTACACAGATCCTGTGTATGAATGCATAGAACCTCTGGATTTATGTGGAACTTCTAAGGATCGCTTTAGAGATAAAATCAAAGAACTAAAAAGTGACAAAAAGTGTCATTCTCACATTTACTTTAAAATTTTTAAAGTAAGAGTTTCTGGGTCTTTCACCTCACGCAGGTTTCTGTTGTATTCTTGTGACTGTGTGTGTGTGTGTTGTTATTTGGACTGGGATTGTGTTGTGCTCTCTATGTTAACAAGCATGTAACAAGTAATGGGTGCTATCATGCAGTGTTTTATCGCTCAGAAAATTCAATAATTCCTGCAGGTTCACTTTAATTAAAATGACTTTAATGATTCCCTGAATGTAAACTAATTTTAGAGGATTTTAATTTCTACTCAATTTGCTGTTAGAGTCATTTGTTGATCTTATTGTTGTTAATCCTAGTCGGTGATGGGGTGCAATAATCAGATCTTCTATATTGCTTAATAATTAAGAAATAATTTAGCATATCATTTAATTTAAGATGTCACTTTTTATAGCGGACATTGTCGCAAAGCAGCTTTACAGAAATATGTACACATTACCGTTGAAAAGTTTGAGATTACTTGGAAATGTTCTGGTTTTCCAAAGAAAAACTCATTTTTATCCATTTCAAAAACATAAAATTAATCAGACGATTTTTAAAGAAAGATCTTCATTGTCGCACAGAGGCCCATTATCAGCAACCATCAGTGCTCTGTTTCAGTCTCATGTTATTTTTCTCTAATCCAAGTTAATTATTTTATACAGCTGATTGACTATTAGAGAAACATTTTGCAATTGTGTGAGCACAGCTGAAAACTGTTGTAATGATTAAGGGAGCAATGAAAGTGGCCATCTTTAGGTTAGTTTAGTATCTGGAGCATCAGGATTTGTGGTTTTTTTACAGGTTTAAAATGACCAGAAAGAAAGAACTTTTGTTCTTTTAATAGTAAGAACTTAGCTTTCCATGCTGCGGTCTATACTCCCTTCATAGAACATCGCAAATTGGTTCTAACCAGAACAGAAAAAGGAGTGAGAGGCTCAGGTGCACAACTGGAAAACAAGGAAATTGCCAAGTGATCCCAAACTTTTAAAAGGTAGTGTAAATTCAGGATATAAATAATACATTTAAAATTTATATTTATCCCTAATGAGCAAGCCAGAGGTGATGGAGAGAAGGAAAAATTCCCTGAGATGATATGAGTAAAAAAAAAAACCTTCAGAGGAACCAGACACAAAAGGGAATTCTTCCTCATCTTGATGACACTGGATAGTCTGATTATAGAAAATGTAGAAATATAGATGACCTAAACTGTTCTTTATTAATGTATTTCAGTTTGGTGGATTATTATAGAATAGTAACCATGTAAAAAAGAATGAATGATTGATCAAAAAATAATTATTGAAACATAACAAATGCTAATATAGCAACAAATGCTAAAATAATATACTCAGGGGAGCAGGTGCAGCAGGAAGTATTTGTGTTGATCTCGAGATTACTGTCCATGTGGGTTTTCTTCAAGTACTCCAGGTGTGTGTGTTTGTGTGTGTGTGTGTGTGTGTGAGAGAGAGAGAGAGAGAGAGAGAGAGAGAGAGAGAGAAAAACCTTGTGGTTGACCGATTTCCCGTCTAGTGTTTTCCCATCTAGCACATAATGCACCTGTGATAGGCTTAGAATCTACTGGAACCCTGACCAGAATTGCTTACTTCAGAAGAATAAATGAATAAACAAACTCTGAATTGGAAGATGATTCTATATCCGAAGTCTTACACTTTAATTTTCTCCTCTCATTTTGTTACAGAGGCACAGACGGTGGTTTTGTTGCAGAGATCGCCCTCCACATCCAAAACCTATTTCCCCCTACCCGTAGACAACCTGGAGGACGAGTACCGCGTCCGGTCGGCGGATGATGGGAAACTCTTACGAGAAGAATACAACGTGAGTTCCCTATTTCTTTGGTGCTGATTAAAGAAGATCATAGAGTCTGAAAAAAGCATTAAGAGAGCCTCAGTGCCAGTTTTTACATGTGATGTCTTTCCTCTTCGGTGACTTTGTTTGGTAGCAACAAAGTCAACAGAAACGCTAATGCTTTTTACAGAGTTGAAAATATTTGTCGTCAGTAAACAGAATGACTTTGTATTATGAAAACTGTCACCTGATTATAAGTTCAGCTAGACACACACAAGCAGCACATTCAGTAGAAATTCAGAAGCATTTGCTTCCCACCATGTTTAAATGTAATTCTGATGGATGGGAATCATTTGACATTGGTTCACTCACTGGTGAGTCACTGAAGAATTACCCAATTTACAATTTAAGGCAGATGATTCACGAGTCATTCCATAGCCATCTTAATTGAATCATTGGCTGGTGATTCAGCCACCACATACTTTATGAATGAATTCCGTTTCTCATGGAAAGGATGTTTATGTCCTGTAGTCTTAATGGATACTTAAGCTGTCTGCACCAAACAGGAAGTAGCTGCACATGCTAAACAAAGCACATGTAGAATGCCCTTAAGAATAAGTTAGTGAACTAAATAAACATGGCCCATAATAATTCAGAACAACCCACTCCCAACAATTACATACTGTTGTTCTAACAAAAATATGTTCCAGTAGATAACCTTCTGTTGAAGTTCTGTTCAAATGAAATCATCAGTGAAGGAAAATCTATAAAATCTATCCCAAATTTATACAGATATGGTTAAAAAGAAAATCACAAAATCTCCAGATTTGAATCCAACTGGTGTGAAAAAATGCCACATGCACAAACATCAATGAGCTTAAATATTCTGCATGACGGAATGGACTAAAATCACTTGACCTTGCTAGATATTACACAAAGCTGTTATTTCCTCCAGAGCCAGCATATTATTTGTAAGCATGCTGATCATTCTGATACCAGTAAAACGATATAATGCTTCTGTATTTGCAAAAACTTACTTGGTGTATAGTCTTTATATATAGGATAGAATGTATTACTTTATAAACATTTTAGGCGGGTGCCATTAATTTTGGCCACTATAGCATTCATTTACATTTAAACAAGTTGAGTTGGACAACAGAGCATCTAGAGCTTTTGCACTTTTTTCCTACATACTATATCTATTCTGTGCCGTTGCAGTCGTTACCAAGCGGAAACCCACAAGGCACATACGAAGAGGCAAACAAAGATGATAACAAAGAGAAGAACAGATATCCCAATATTCTCCCATGTGAGTGTTTTTTTTTCTTCCATCTATCGTTCTCTTTCTTACTCTTTCTCTTCAGATAGTCAGTGGCTATGCACTCAGTTTACGCAGAGTCTGTGTTTGTGGTTTTCTGCTTCTGTGTATTTCCTGTCTCTGTGTTGAGGCATCAGACCAACCTGTCATGTTTCTAGCATATAGCAATCGTAGTGAACACGTTTTTTTTTTTTTTTTTTGTACTTCTCTTTCTCTTTTGCATTTCAATTAGTCATCCTCACATTTTCGAGTGCATGTGCTAACCTGTAAACCAGTAAAACGTTAACTTCAACGAACATATGCAACGCAGGAGCACTATTTATAAATCCTATTTCATCACCTTGATGTGAATAATTAGTTTTCGAAAGGTCGTTAGATGTATAAACCAACACGTCTGATGTGTGAAAGTTGCACAAAAACAAGCAATGTTTAGAGCTGCACTTCAGCTAATATCTACACTGTGGAGGATTTAGCCGTGGATGCACTTTTACTCATACACAACACACGCTTTTCACGTTTTCACAGCAGTGCATGACATTTCAGAAACCGCACACATCAGTCTAACACAAGAACAAATCCCGAGTGATGATTTGCAGTTTTCATGCTACTAAAACTAGCGGCTATAAGATTCCCTCGCTAATCAGCATCGTCAGCTAACGGTAGCTGTAGTGAAATAATAAAGGAGCGGACCGAAGATGTAAGGAAAAATGGTGTAAATGTTAAGTTTGACTAAAATATCGCTTTTAAGAGCACAAACGGTGCTCTGCAGTACAGCGTATTTTGCTGGAAAAAAAAAGAAACAGAAAATCAGCAGTTTCTCACTTTCATTTGTAGTGTTTGCGGTTTTAAAAGGTTTATCACAGACATGTTTAGAGCTGTGAGGGGTCACTTTCTAATCTTTCATAAATGCAGCTGAAAAAAAAAATGCTTAGCCTGGTTCAACTAAACACTAAACACTCTCTGTTTTTGCTAATCAGATGATCATTCCAGAATAGTGTTGACACAGATAGATGGCATTCCACACTCAGATTATATAAATGCTTCGTATATAGATGTAAGTATCCTTCTATCATTGCATTGCATGAAAAAATAAATAAATAAATAAATAAAATAAAATTATATATATATATATGTATATATAAATAATCTATAATATATAAACATCATTTACTATTTTGATTGTGATTCATTTTCAGGCTGTTTGAATTAAAGTCTGCTTTGTGTCTCACAGGGTTACAAAGATAAAAAGAAATTCATCGCAGCACAAGGTAAGCATATCGTGGGAGGAATAAAACCTAAAGGACAGGAAGTTATCAGAAAATAATCAGTGACATCTAGCTCAACGTGAAACATTATGTTATTTATTTATTTTTAAGTTGTGGAACATTTATGAAACAAGTTAGAACTTATAACATCTATAAAGAGTTGTTCTGTCACTAGGTTTTATCTCTTTTTTTTTTCCGAGTGAATAAGATTTTATGTGGTTACCAAGACAGATGCAACTGCCTGAATGTCAGAAAGCTTAACATTTACAGCTTTACCTCTGACTGTTCCCACTTCCTGTATAAATGTTAGAAATAGACATCTCCTGTAATTACGCACCTTTTTAAAAACGGTAGCGTGTCGACTGAGCACTGCGTTAATATTAAGCCAGAAGTACCGTCAGGGCTTGATGTAGTAGAAATGTAACCAAATCTTCTCTTGATATTATTGTTGTAAAATGGAATCTAATCAGGCCACAAATCTGAAATCTGCTCTGTTTACGATTTCTGCATTTTTCCGCAGATGAGATTTGGTTACAAGATTGAATTTGTTTTGTATGTGTGTGTGTGTGTGTGTGTGTGTGTGTGTGTGTGTTAGGACCAAAACAAGAGACTTCTGCTGATTTCTGGAGAATGATATGGGAACAGAAATCATCTACAGTTGTCATGTTGACCAACTTGAAAGAGAGGAAAGAGGTAAGTCCTCTCATACACATGTTCAGGTCTTTACACGTCCGGTGCCAGCTGCACAACTCAAACAGAACATTTTTCAACAGTTTACCCCCCCCCCCCCCCCCCACCGCCCATCCGGTTTAGTATGTACATTTTGCCTATGATGTGCATTTCATGCCCCTGTATACTGTCAAACAATCTTCCCAAACAGTAAGAACACTTATCTGTCCTATCTAGTGAAAAGACGTACAAGGGGTTCTGCAACATATGCTTTGATCTCTGAGTCTCAAAAATCTTCACGGCTTGAAACAACCTACCAGATGTTTTTCCTCATCCAGCTGCATGACAGCATCTAAGAGAAATGATGCAGTTTTTTAAGGAGGAGGATGATCACATCAAATATTGAACTGAATTTACTTGCTACTCTTTACTGGAAATAGTTGTGATCTTTCTTTCTTTCTTTCTTTCTTATACACAGTACTGTACAGGAAAATCCCACTCATAGCCTCACTTTCAGATGTGCATACTCTCCCTCTCTCTCTCTCTCCCTCTCTCTCTCTCTCTCTCTCTCTCTCTCTCTCCCTCTTCCTCTCTCTCTCTCTCTCTCTCTCTCGTGTCTTTGGGCACCCTTTCTACAGCTCCCACTAATCAATAAAGCACAAATGGAGGTGCAAGTTAAATCAGCTTTGGTCTGGGTGCTGAATCGATAATTAAATAATGGCTAATAAAATCCTCTCATAATTATTCAGCCGAGTGTCATTATGTGTGTATTATCCATCAAGCTCAGGCTGACTAATTCTCAGTGACAGGCAGCACTGATTGAGTTTGTGCAACACCGCTGAGGCTCAGAAGTCACCTTTTTAAAAGCTCTGGCTCCCTTTTGGCTGTTTATGAAACCACATTAATGATAAACAAATCTGCAGTTTTGTGTACAGTGTTGTTCACCTTAGAGTACAAATTTGTTCACTTTGCTCTTCAATCTAGGACAAGTGTTACCAGTACTGGCCTGACAAGGGGTGCTGGACATATGGGAACGTGCGAGTCGCTGTGGAGGACATCACTGCGCTGGTTGATTACACGATACGCAAATTCTGTGTGCAATATGTGAGTCTCAAGTGTGTGACGGCAAAAGCAACAAAATGTCATTGAATATTTAAAGAGTTATAGAAAAAACTCATTCTTCATGATTTTGGAATCCTTTTAAAGCAAAAGCAGCTTTTATACTGTAGCTCTATCATTCTATTCTTTTGTGTTATAATAGGTTGTTGTAGAAAGGGCACATTTATTTAATAGCCACACCACACGAACAACAGGGACTTAACACAAGAGCAGGACAATACTCACAAATAACATGAATAAAAGAATGAATGTGCATCTAGATAGCTCTTAAGTCTTTTACAAACATGAAACTGGGTCTCTGTATGGATTAACTGTATAAAAATGTTTACATGTTGGTCAGGGAGGTCATAAATAAGTCATAAATACACTGTGCAGAAATGTTTGTACAATTTGCAATGTGGTAGTCGGATATGCAAAGTCAGTAGGCATGTCCATTGTCTCCAGTGTCCACGTAGCTTCCCATTGTGTTATGTTACGAAACATTAGGTGTATTGAGGAACATAAATTGTAAGTAAGACGAGATGTAATTGTAATAGGAAATAGAAAAAATTATGGAGTGGATAAAGTTACCCATATTCCTATAAAAGCACCTCTTTTCTCTGATATCAGTTAATGTGCTAAAGCTTATTACATTACATTTCTGCCATTTTTTTTAAGTGTTTAAGGGCCTTGCTCAGGGGCCCAGCAGTGGCAGCTTGGTAAACCTGGGATTTATACTCACAACCTTCACCACTAAGCTACCACATCTCAGCTATTACAGTTATTAAGCCATTACTGTATGGGGCACACCTTTTATCCACGTATAGTTCCTTTTAATGTTGTAAAATGTCTGCAATTCAAATTAATTCCACTTCACTAAAGTGACAAAAAACACACAAAACACCACAGCTTGTATCACAGTGTAGCACAAAGCCGCCTGTGCCGAAGCTTTCGCCAATCCGAAAACATTAGCACAGCTTTACCTGACACTAGAGTCTCTTTCTAAAAATGTTTTAAAGCTTAAATAAATGATCAGTTACACATGTTTTTTTTTTATGTAGAATGTGTTACTATAGAAAGATAATGGATGAGAACAAAGGCATTAATATGAACGTGTGAATTACGGCCAACGCTCCTGTCAGAGCTGCTGTTATAAAAAGTTAATCAAAGCTTTCTGACCAGTGAGGTTTGAGAATTCATCAGCGCAGATTGTAATTCCGTGAACCGTGCTCAGGGCTTTCTCCTGATAGTTGTTATATTATAAAACATGACAAATTACATGAGGATTTTAATCTAATTAGTAGGGAAGAGAAGGTCACACAGAGTTCTTAAGAGATAACTGTAGGTCATTCTGCTAGTTTAGAAGAATTAATTATTGTAGGCTTTATTAAATAAAAAAGAAAATCTTTTTTCTCTCTCCTCCTCCCCCAGCAAGCTAGTGATGGCTCTAAAACCCCTCGCCTGGTCACACAGCTGCACTTCACCAGCTGGCCAGACTTCGGCGTGCCCTTCTCGCCCATTGGCATGCTCAAGTTCCTCAAGAAAGTCAAGCAGGTGAACCCGTCATATGCAGGTCCCATCGTGGTGCACTGCAGGTAGGCAACCTTACACGAACAACACATAGAGACACAACCCTGCTGCTTAACATGTGCCCTTCAGTGCAGGTTCAATCCCAATTCTAATTGAACTTCTGCTCTTTTTTGCTAAACAAGTTCCTTAGAATATTGTGTTAGTCAGAATTGGGTAATAATCTCAGTTACAGAGTAAACACAGCAGGTTTAAAAAAAATAGTGAAATAGCTAAAGTATCTCATAGTATAGAAAAGGAAATGTGAGAAAAAAAAGAACAGTGCAGCTCAACACAGAGACTCTTAAAAGCAAACCATCTTTTACAATCTATATTAGTGCTACTGAAGTGGAAAATGACAGATAAACTGATGTAAAAGGAAAAAGGTCACATGTCTTTATGCATCTGGTGTGTGAAGAAAGGAAAAAAAAAATTGCATTTTAAACTGAACTATTTCAGACATAAATATTTGATCATAATATATTCTAAATGAGTAACATTTATTATATTAATTAATCCATAAATTAAAATTATTATCAAGTTTAATACCAGATCACACTGACAGATTCTTAAATCTCAAGCTGAAAAGAGAATATTTTTTAATGTTTAACTCCGTACCACCACAGTGTAATATTTAGTGTAATATTTAGTTTATTGTAGAGCATGTTATTTTACAAATACTTTAATAATAATACTTTAATAATTCTTCTGTTACTAGAGTAAAGGTACTAGAAGGAATATTGAGATAGAAGAAGGGATGCCAGGAATTATAAAGGGTTACTGTTACTGGGCATTACAGAAATCTATAGTGTATTATTATTATTATTATTATTATTTTATTATTGTTATTATTATTTCCATTGATTTATTTATATTTTTTAACAATGCTCAAACAGCCTTATTAAGGCTAACTATGAAAGTAGACACTTATGTTATACTCTTGGAAAAAGGCCAATTTTTGCATAACCATTATTCAGAAGACCTTGCGGACCCCCCCAGTGTCATTTGGAAGGTATCCGTCATGCATGTATAATTTATTTTAGCAGACAATGATGCATTATTCAAAGCGATTACCATATAATTTGAATTAGGCGAACTCAGGGCTATTCACGATGTTGTGTAGTTAGGAGAGAAAAAAAAACTCTGAAATATGTAGGTCAGGAGTCTGAGAGTTTGATCAAGCAGCCTCTGATCTAGTTGTGTGTCATGTTCCAGTGTCGCAGGAGTGTGTATGTTCTAACTCTGACACTGTGATCTTTACTGTGTTTTACACAGTACCACTCACACACACACACACACACACTTGCTATGCTGGCGAATAGCAACATTCAACCATTTAAGTGGATTTGTTTACTAGTGGCTGCTGTCCAAATTTCCTCTTTTTGTAATGATGTTGTATTTTGTGCAAAGGATTGATAGTTTCGTTTGATTATGTTGACGATACCTTCTCTGGGCTAACTAACTTGAACAAGAACTAAAGGAGCTAAACCTTTTTTTTTTTCTCTTTTTCTTTAAAAATCAGCTCTTGTGAGAAACATGTTGACAGATATCATTGCTTAACTAAACTGATGTTCAGGAAGTTACATTGCTTATCTATACAAAAGAAAGTGTTTCAAGGACAAGTACAATACCCTTATTTCCCTATAAACTATTTTCTGTTTGTCCATATTTATGAATAATATACACATCAACTCTATACGTACTGTTTTTAATAAAAGTTAGACCTTTGTATTATATGTATATGTATGTTATTCATTTCTAAGATCACAAACTGTAATCTAAAATATCTAGTCAGTTTGGTACAATGAATATTAAAGTTGTTGTCTGTTAATCTACTCAGTTTTTGTAACATACAGTATGTGAAGGGTCAGAAGTATGTTCAATTGGTTTGTTGTTTGTTTAGGGCAATCTAATGGCCAAGTAACAGGTGGCAAAGTATAATGGTCTATAATCTTAAACAAGAACACCAGCATTCTAAAGACAGAAGCACAACTGGAAGCTAAAAACATGGAACAAGAGACACTAAGGCACAGATATTCGCATTAACAATGAACAAGACTTTTCTATGAGACATGGAACATGAAAGACAAATTAATCAAGGGATGAAGTCAGAATATGTGAACACATTAGGTAACAAACTTAAAAATACATCGAGCTGAGAGGGGGAATTCACAGCAGCCATGTAGGAGAAGGAAGTGTGATCATATGTTTCTATTTATTATAAAGTCTGCTTGTTCTCATGCATGCGTGTATGTATATAAAATGTATATGTGTGTGTGTGTGTGTGTGTGTGTGTGTGTGTGTGTATTCTCTCAGTGCTGGGGTTGGAAGGACAGGTACCTTCATCGTTATCGACGCAATGATTGACATGATGCACGAGGAACAAAAGATTGATGTATTTGGGTTCGTGTCCAAAATCAGAGACCAGCGATCACAACTTGTACAGACAGACGTAAGTTTGCCATCTTCTAGTGGTGTTCTCCCTTGCACTGGCAAGGCTGGCAATACTCAAAGGAAATGTCCTGCTAACTACACAATAACATTAATAGTTCATCTAACGCATACAGTACATCGAAGATAAATAAAAAAAACATAGAGGTATTAATTTTAGCCTCAGGACCTTCGCTTGTACTGTACCACTTTGCTGCTCATGACTACCAGAATGTTGGTAATAACAAGGTCATTGTTTATTCACACCTCTGCATTTACACATTTCCTTGTCAGTCTAACAGAGATACCCAAGTAGAGTGACTATAACTACCAGATATTTTTTTTTAATGAAATAGGAAAGTATATGGCTGGAAATAAAAGCTGTAAGTTTGGATTAACTGGATGGAACACAAACTTTTCTATTTGAGTAAATTTATAACATATATTTATAACAAAAATTAAAGCCATGGTCCATTCTAGACAAGGTTATTAATATGAGGGTGAAATACTAGCTTAAAGCAAAAACATTTTGCGAACACACATAAAAAGATCTCAAATTAATAATAACAACAATAATAATAATAATAATAATAATAATTATTATATTAATAAGCTTCATAATGTTTTATTGTGTGAAGTAAAATACATTGATAAAATAATAAGACATGCAAATACTATATAGACAGAAAATAATAATAAATTATTCATAATTATATAAAACATAAGTGTATATTATAATTATAATTTTAAATTATTTTAATGTTGTCTACTGTATTTATATTCTAATTTTTACAATAATATGAGTTAAGTTTTATTATATATAAGTATAAGTTTTATTTTCTTATTTTTTGATTATTTGGTTTTTTTTTTCCTTATCTGAGATAGATAGTGCCTGACTCTCTTGTTAAGTTTTGCCTAAAGTGTTTAGCACTAGAGGCTCTTAAGACATGGTTTGCACCATAGTAGGAGTTTTATAATTAAGAGATTAAAAAACAAATAACATTTTATAGTCATTTCTCAAGGAAGCAGGCAGCCAGAGAAAAAGTTTCTAGTATCAGTATCCTCAATGATGATTTTTTACAGAAATATATCCACACGTTTGTAAAAGCCTAACCTGGGACTGTGGCATCAGCTAGGAGCTCTATGTACATTTCATCTTTTGTGACCTTTAATAAAGTGTTACAGCTATTATTCCTGTTAAATAAATAAAGAAACAATACTGTAGATGTGACAACGCAGTAAAATATATAAGAATCCTTGACGATCATAAGAAAAACACTGACCGTCATCCATCATCTATTATCCTCCATGATAAAATATCTTGTAATATTCATTTGCTATAAAAATCCAAACGATGGTGTCTAGGGAAATCCCCAGTGACAATTCTAATTATACATGCATGCATCTTGGTGGGATTTTCCCCTCCCAGTTCCTCTAACTGTGGTGTGTGTGGGTATGTGTATGTTTATGTGTATGTGCAGATGCAGTACTCGTTCATCTACCAGGCCCTGCTGGAGTACTTCCTGTACGGGGACACCGAGCTGGACGTGTCCTCCCTAGAGGGACATCTGGACAAACTGCACAACACCTGTGCACCGCTCGACCGTCTAGGGCTCGAGGATGAGTTTAAGGTGAGTACAATGCCTCAGTGGTGGAAGAGGAACTGAAACCAACAGCTGAAACACGACACGGTGACACAATGAATCCCATTTACAAATGTGGCTTTGAAAGTAGTCCATCAAAGCATTTCATGAAGTGTCCATATTTATCAGTTTCACAGATGAATGCTTCACTTCTCCTGTTTGCAGAAGCTGACCAACATGCGGATTATGAAGGAAAACATGAGAACGGGAAATCTACCGGCGAATATGAAGAAGAACCGAGTGCTCCAGATTATTCCATGTAAGTATTTTGGCTGGAAAGGTTCTGAAAAGCCTTAGAAAATAATCTGGAATATGACGATATTCTGTAGTCACAGCAACAAGATACTAAGAGCCAAACGTGAAGAGATGTGAAAATGCAACTTGAGAAAGGTGCAACTTGATGTGGCCACACTATGGTCTCATGTTGTGCTGAAAATGGACTTTCAGTTTACTTAACCTGTAGCTTTTTGTCACATTTTCACACACTGGACTGCATGCTTTGTGGGAATCACTGGCTGCAGTTCACAAGCCACTAGGAAGAAGTGGAAAAGCTCAATTACATAACATGAAAGAAGTGCAGGTTGTGTAACATTTGAGATGAATGTGGTAATACATGCACTTCTTATTACATGAAGATTTTTTTCATGAAGATCACAACAAATAAACAGTGAGGAGAGCATGCACACAGATGAAATTCTATTAGATTCCCAATTTATTGGTTTCCCAGTTTTTAATAAAAATAATATTTGTACACGTTTTGTGTAATCCTCAAATGCCCTGCATACATATATACATACAGCGCTCTCCCGAATTGTTGGCACCCTATCTATCTATCTATCTATCTATCTATCTATCTATCTATCTATCTATCTATCTATCTATCTGTCTATCTGTCTATCTATCTATCTATCTATCTATCTATCTATCTATCTATCTATCTATCTATTTAAAATCTGATCATAAGAATGTGAAAAATGGTTGTTTTTCATGTTCTGTTTCTCCAGGGTATAAATATGAGGTTGCACAAAAAAATATGGAAAAATATCTTGCCATATGTTGCTATGGAAAAACCCCCAGAAAACTTTCAATACTAAAAGAAACAGCTGGATAAATTAGGTAGTGGATATATAAATATATAAGAAATTAGGGCAGTAATGAGACGTTTCATATCTCTGAACAATTGAACAGTGGAAATTTGCCAGGAATTGGTTTCATGACCACATTCTCTCTCTCTCTCACACGCACACACACAAACATTTAAAACTATAGAATCATATAAATGTTTGGCCTCAAAGATTCACACTGTATGTTTTATTCATTTTATTTTATTTTTGCACATCTTCATGAAGGGTGCCAATACTTTTGGATTGCATTGTATGCATGTACACAGTGCATAAATTGCTGTACGTCTGTTTAGACTCATACACAACAAACACATTATTAAATGACACAAGCCCTGCTAGATTAAAGATTAAAGTATGGACTTCATTTGCACTTTATATTATCTTACATTTAACAGCCATGCACCTCTTTCCTAACATAATGCGTTATATTTATATTTGCTATAAAAATATTCTTGTTTGTTCTGCTAAACTGAAAATCACCATACTACCTCGTGCTTGTTGGTATCCAAGAGCAACATGTGTCTGTTGTTTACAGGGAAGTGAATCTGAAATCACACTTCCTTTCCTCACCCATTAAAGTCCTTCCTGCCACACTAATGTGCACCAGCAGTGAGAAGCTCACGCTAAGTCAAATCGAGTTAATAGGCTGCAAGCTTACACATATTATTACACTATACTATTATCCAGTGGCACAGTCATATGCATCATATGTAGCAACACTCTTCCAGCTATTATCAACACTGTTCCTTATTAGCAGCACTGTTCTATTTATTTCCAACAGTGTTGCTATTAACTAGAACAGTGTTGGTAAAAGTTAGAACTGGAACAGTGTTGCTGTTATCTAGAACAGTGTTAGTATTAACTAGAACAGTGTTGGCAAAAGCTAGAACTGGAACAGTGTTGCTATTATCTAGAACAGTGTTAGTATTAACTAGAACAGTGTTGGTAAAAGCTAGAACTGGAATAGTGTTGCTATTATCTAGAACAGTGTTAGTATTAACTAGAACAGTGTTGGTAAAAGCTAGAACTGGAACAGTGTTGCTATTATCTAGAATAGTGTTAGTATTAACTAGAACAGTGTTGGTAAAAGCTAGAACTGGAACAGTGTTGCTGTTATCTAGAACAGTGTTAGTATTAACTAGAACAGTGTTGCTAAAAGCTAGAACTGGAACAGTGTTGCTATTATCTAGAACAGTGTTAGTATTAACTAGAACAGTGTTGGTAAAAGCTAGAACTGGAATAGTGTTGCTATTATCTAGAACAGTGTTAGTATTAACTAGAACAGTGTTGCTAAAAGCTAGAACTGGAACAGTGTTGCTATTATCTAGAACAGTGTTAGTATTAACTAGAACAGTGTTGCTAAAAGCTAGAACTGGAACAGTGTTGCTATTATCTAGAACAGTGTTAGTATTAACTAGAACAGTGTTGCTAAAAGCTAGAACTGGAACAGTGTTGCTATTATCTAGAACAGTGTTAGTATTAACTAGAACAGTGTTGCTAAAAGCTAGAACTGGAACAGTGTTGCTATTATCTAGAACAGTGTTAGTATTAACTAGAACAGTGTTGGTAAAAGCTAGAACTGGAACAGTGTTGCTGTTAACTAGAACAGTGTTAGTATTAACTAGAACAGTGTTAGTATTAACTAGAACAGTGTTAGTATTAACTAGAACAGTGTTGGTAAAAGCTAGAACTGGAATAGTGTTGCTGTTATCTAGAACAGTGTTAGTATTAACTAGAACAGTGTTGGTAAAAGCTAGAACTGGAACAGTGTTGCTGTTATCTAGAACAGTGTTAGTATTATCTAGAACAGTGTTAGTTTTAACTAGAACAGTGTTAGTATTAACTAGAACAGTGTTGGTAAAAGCTAGAACTGGAATAGTGTTGCTATTATCTAGAACAGTGTTAGTATTAACTAGAACAGTGTTGGTAAAAGCTAGAACAGTGTTAGTATTAACTAGAACAGTGTTAGTATTAACTAGAACAGTGTTGGCAAAAGCTAGAACTGGAATAGTGTTGCTATTATCTAGAACAGTGTTAGTATTAACTAGAACAGTGTTGGTAAAAGCTAGAACTGGAACAGTGTTGCTGTTATCTAGAACAGTGTTAGTATTAACTAGAACAGTGTTGGCAAAAGCTAGAACTGGAACAGTGTTGCTATTATCTAGAACAGTGTTAGTATTAACTAGAACAGTGTTGGTAAAAGCTAGAACTGGAATAGTGTTGCTATTATCTAGAACAGTGTTAGTATTAACTAGAACAGTGTTGGTAAAAGCTAGAACTGGAACAGTGTTGCTGTTATCTAGAACAGTGTTAGTATTAACTAGAACAGTGTTGCTAAAAGCTAGAACTGGAACAGTGTTGCTATTATCTAGAACAGTGTTAGTATTAACTAGAACAGTGTTGGTAAAAGCTAGAACTGGAATAGTGTTGCTGTTATCTAGAACAGTGTTAGTATTAACTAGAACAGTGTTGGTAAAAGCTAGAACTGGAACAGTGTTGCTGTTATCTAGAACAGTGTTAGTATTATCTAGAACAGTGTTAGTTTTAACTAGAACAGTGTTAGTATTAACTAGAACAGTGTTGGTAAAAGCTAGAACTGGAATAGTGTTGCTATTATCTAGAACAGTGTTAGTATTAACTAGAACAGTGTTGGTAAAAGCTAGAACAGTGTTAGTATTAACTAGAACAGTGTTAGTATTAACTAGAACAGTGTTAGTATTAACTAGAACAGTGTTGGCAAAAGCTAGAACTGGAACAGTGTTGCTGTTATCTAGAACAGTGTTAGTATTAACTAGAACAGTGTTGGCAAAAGCTAGAACAGTGTTAGTATTAACTAGAACAGTGTTGCTATTATCTAGAACAGTGTTAGTATTAACTAGAACAGTGTTGCTAAAAGCTAGAACTGGAACAGTGTTGCTATTATCTAGAACAGTGTTAGTATTAACTAGAACAGTGTTGCTAAAAGCTAGAACTGGAACAGTGTTGCTATTATCTAGAACAGTGTTAGTATTAACTAGAACAGTGTTGCTAAAAGCTAGAACTGGAACAGTGTTGCTATTATCTAGAACAGTATTAGTATTAACTAGAACAGTGTTGGCAAAAGCTAGAACTGGAACAGTGTTGCTATTATCTAGAACAGTGTTAGTATTAACTAGAACAGTGTTGCTAAAAGCTAGAACTGGAACAGTGTTGCTATTATCTAGAACAGTGTTAGTATTAACTAGAACAGTGTTGCTAAAAGCTAGAACTGGAACAGTGTTGCTATTATCTAGAACAGTGTTAGTATTAACTAGAACAGTGTTGCTAAAAGCTAGAACTGGAACAGTGTTGCTATTATCTAGAACAGTGTTAGTATTAACTAGAACAGTGTTGGTAAAAGCTAGAACTGGAACAGTGTTGCTATTATCTAGAACAGTGTTAGTATTAACTAGAACAGTGTTGCTAAAAGCTAGAACTGGAACAGTGTTGCTATTATCTAGAACAGTGTTAGTATTAACTAGAACAGTGTTGGCAAAAGCTAGAACTGGAACAGTATTGCTATTATCTAGAACAGTGTTAGTATTAACTAGAACAGTGTTGGTAAAAGCTAGAACTGGAACAGTGTTGCTATTATCTAGAATAGTGTTAGTATTAACTAGAACAGTGTTGGTAAAAGCTAGAACTGGAACAGTGTTGCTATTATCTAGAATAGTGTTAGTATTAACTAGAACAGTGTTGGTAAAAGCTAGAACTGGAACAGTGTTGCTATTATCTAGAACAGTGTTAGTATTAACTAGAACAGTGTTGGTAAAAGCTAGAACAGTGTTAGTATTAACTAGAACAGTGTTGGTAAAAGCTAGAACAGTGTTAGTATTAACTAGAACAGTGTTGCTAAAAGCTAGAACTGGAACAGTGTTGCTATTATCTAGAACAGTGTTAGTATTAACTAGAACAGTGTTAGTATTAACTAGAACAGTGTTGGCAAAAGCTAGAACTGGAACAGTGTTGCTATTATCTAGAATAGTGTTAGTATTAACTAGAACAGTGTTGCTAAAAGCTAGAACTGGAATAGTGTTGCTATTATCTAGAACAGTGTTAGTATTAACTAGAACAGTGTTGCTAAAAGCTAGAACTGGAACAGTGTTGCTATTATCTAGAATAGTGTTAGTATTAACTAGAACAGTGTTGGTAAAAGCTAGAACTGGAATAGTGTTGCTATTATCTAGAACAGTGTTAGTATTAACTAGAACAGTGTTGGTAAAAGCTAGAACTGGAACAGTGTTGCTGTTAACTAGAACAGTGTTAGTATTAACTAGAACAGTGTTGGTAAAAGCTAGAACAGTGTTAGTATTAACTAGAACAGTGTTGGCAAAAGCTAGAACTGGAACAGTGTTGCTATTATCTAGAACAGTGTTAGTATTAACTAGAACAGTGTTAGTATTAACTAGAACAGTGTTGCTAAAAGCTAGAACTGGAACAGTGTTGCTATTATCTAGAACAGTGTTAGTATTAACTAGAACAGTGTTGCTAAAAGCTAGAACTGGAACAGTGTTGCTGTTATCTAGAACAGTGTTAGTATTAACTAGAACAGTGTTGCTAAAAGCTAGAACTGGAACAGTGTTGCTATTATCTAGAACAGTGTTAGTATTAACTAGAACAGTGTTGGCAAAAGCTAGAACTGGAACAGTGTTGCTGTTATCTAGAACAGTGTTAGTATTAACTAGAACAGTGTTGGTAAAAGCTAGAAAAGTGTTAGTATTAACTAGAACAGTGTTGGCAAAAGCTAGAACTGGAACAGTGTTGCTATTATCTAGAACAGTGTTAGTATTAACTAGAACAGTGTTAGTATTAACTAGAACAGTGTTGCTAAAAGCTAGAACTGGAACAGTGTTGCTATTATCTAGAACAGTGTTAGTATTAACTAGAACAGTGTTGGTAAAAGCTAGAACAGTGTTAGTATTAACTAGAACAGTGTTAGTATTAACTAGAACAGTGTTAGTATTAACTAGAACAGTGTTGGCAAAAGCTAGAACTGGAACAGTGTTGCTATTATCTAGAACAGTGTTAGTATTAACTAGAACAGTGTTAGTATTAACTAGAACAGTGTTGCTAAAAGCTAGAACTGGAACAGTGTTGCTATTATCTAGAACAGTGTTAGTATTAACTAGAACAGTGTTGCTAAAAGCTAGAACTGGAACAGTGTTGCTATTATCTAGAACAGTGTTAGTATTAACTAGAACAGTGTTGGCAAAAGCTAGAACTGGAACAGTGTTGCTGTTATCTAGAACAGTGTTAGTATTAACTAGAACAGTGTTGCTAAAAGCTAGAACTGGAACAGTGTTGCTATTATCTAGAACAGTGTTAGTATTAACTAGAACAGTGTTGGCAAAAGCTAGAACTGGAATAGTGTTGCTATTATCTAGAACAGTGTTAGTATTAACTAGAACAGTGTTGGTAAAAGCTAGAACAGTGTTAGTATTAACTAGAACAGTGTTAGTATTAACTAGAACAGTGTTAGTATTAACTAGAACAGTGTTGGCAAAAGCTAGAACTGGAATAGTGTTGCTATTATCTAGAACAGTGTTAGTATTAACTAGAACAGTGTTGGTAAAAGCTAGAACTGGAATAGTGTTGCTGTTATCTAGAACAGTGTTAGTATTAACTAGAACAGTGTTGGCAAAAGCTAGAACTGGAACAGTGTTGCTATTATCTAGAACAGTGTTAGTATTAACTAGAACAGTGTTGGTAAAAGCTAGAACTGGAATAGTGTTGCTATTATCTAGAACAGTGTTAGTATTAACTAGAACAGTGTTGGTAAAAGCTAGAACTGGAATAGTGTTGCTGTTATCTAGAACAGTGTTAGTATTAACTAGAACAGTGTTGGCAAAAGCTAGAACTGGAACAGTGTTGCTATTATCTAGAACAGTGTTAGTATTAACTAGAACAGTGTTGGTAAAAGCTAGAACTGGAACAGTGTTGCTGTTATCTAGAACAGTGTTAGTATTAACTAGAACAGTGTTGGTAAAAGCTAGAACTGGAACAGTGTTGCTATTATCTAGAACAGTGTTAGTATTAACTAGAACAGTGTTGGCAAAAGCTAGAACTGGAACAGTGTTGCTATTATCTAGAACAGTGTTAGTATTAACTAGAACAGTGTTGGCAAAAGCTAGAACTGGAACAGTATTGCTATTATCTAGAACAGTGTTAGTATTAACTAGAACAGTGTTGGTAAAAGCTAGAACTGGAACAGTGTTGCTGTTATCTAGAACAGTGTTAGTATTAACTAGAACAGTGTTGGCAAAAGCTAGAACTGGAACAGTGTTGCTATTATCTAGAACAGTGTTAGTATTAACTAGAACAGTGTTGGTAAAAGCTAGAACTGGAACAGTGTTGCTATTATCTAGAACAGTGTTAGTATTAACTAGAACAGTGTTGGTAAAAGCTAGAACAGTGTTAGTATTAACTAGAACAGTGTTAGTATTAACTAGAACAGTGTTAGTATTAACTAGAACAGTGTTGGCAAAAGCTAGAACTGGAACAGTGTTGCTATTATCTAGAACAGTGTTAGTATTAACTAGAACAGTGTTAGTATTAACTAGAACAGTGTTGCTAAAAGCTAGAACTGGAACAGTGTTGCTATTATCTAGAACAGTGTTAGTATTAACTAGAACAGTGTTGCTAAAAGCTAGAACTGGAACAGTGTTGCTATTATCTAGAACAGTGTTAGTATTAACTAGAACAGTGTTGGCAAAAGCTAGAACTGGAACAGTGTTGCTGTTATCTAGAACAGTGTTAGTATTAACTAGAACAGTGTTGGTAAAAGCTAGAACTGGAACAGTGTTGCTATTATCTAGAACAGTGTTAGTATTAACTAGAACAGTGTTGGCAAAAGCTAGAACTGGAACAGTGTTGCTGTTATCTAGAACAGTGTTAGTATTAACTAGAACAGTGTTGGTAAAAGCTAGAACAGTGTTAGTATTAACTAGAACAGTGTTGGCAAAAGCTAGAACTGGAACAGTGTTGCTATTATCTAGAACAGTGTTAGTATTAACTAGAACAGTGTTAGTATTAACTAGAACAGTGTTGCTAAAAGCTAGAACTGGAACAGTGTTGCTATTATCTAGAACAGTGTTAGTATTAACTAGAACAGTGTTGCTAAAAGCTAGAACTGGAACAGTGTTGCTGTTATCTAGAACAGTGTTAGTATTAACTAGAACAGTGTTGCTAAAAGCTAGAACTGGAACAGTGTTGCTATTATCTAGAACAGTGTTAGTATTAACTAGAACAGTGTTGGCAAAAGCTAGAACTGGAACAGTGTTGCTGTTATCTAGAACAGTGTTAGTATTAACTAGAACAGTGTTGGTAAAAGCTAGAACTGGAACAGTGTTGCTATTATCTAGAACAGTGTTAGTATTAACTAGAACAGTGTTGCTAAAAGCTAGAACTGGAATAGTGTTGCTATTATCTAGAACAGTGTTAGTATTAACTAGAACAGTGTTGGTAAAAGCTAGAACTGGAACAGTGTTAGTATTAACTAGAACAGTGTTAGTATTAACTAGAACAGTGTTGGCAAAAGCTAGAACTGGAACAGTGTTGCTATTATCTAGAATAGTGTTAGTATTAACTAGAACAGTGTTGGTAAAAGCTAGAACTGGAACAGTGTTGCTATTATCTAGAACAGTGTTAGTATTAACTAGAACAGTGTTGCTAAAAGCTAGAACTGGAATAGTGTTGCTATTATCTAGAACAGTGTTAGTATTAACTAGAACAGTGTTGCTAAAAGCTAGAACTGGAACAGTGTTGCTATTATCTAGAACAGTGTTAGTATTAACTAGAACAGTGTTGCTAAAAGCTAGAACTGGAACAGTGTTGCTATTATCTAGAACAGTGTTAGTATTAACTAGAACAGTGTTGCTAAAAGCTAGAACTGGAACAGTGTTGCTATTATCTAGAACAGTGTTAGTATTAACTAGAACAGTGTTGCTAAAAGCTAGAACTGGAACAGTGTTGCTATTATCTAGAACAGTGTTAGTATTAACTAGAACAGTGTTGCTAAAAGCTAGAACTGGAACAGTGTTGCTATTATCTAGAACAGTGTTAGTATTAACTAGAACAGTGTTGCTAAAAGCTAGAACTGGAACAGTGTTGCTATTATCTAGAACAGTGTTAGTATTAACTAGAACAGTGTTGCTAAAAGCTAGAACTGGAACAGTGTTGCTATTATCTAGAACAGTGTTAGTATTAACTAGAACAGTGTTGCTAAAAGCTAGAACTGGAACAGTGTTGCTGTTATCTAGAACAGTGTTAGTATTAACTAGAACAGTGTTGGCAAAAGCTAGAACTGGAACAGTGTTGCTATTATCTAGAACAGTGTTAGTATTAACTAGAACAGTGTTGGTAAAAGCTAGAACTGGAATAGTGTTGCTATTATCTAGAACAGTGTTAGTATTAACTAGAACAGTGTTGGTAAAAGCTAGAACTGGAACAGTGTTGCTGTTATCTAGAACAGTGTTAGTATTAACTAGAACAGTGTTGCTAAAAGCTAGAACTGGAACAGTGTTGCTATTATCTAGAACAGTGTTAGTATTAACTAGAACAGTGTTGGTAAAAGCTAGAACTGGAATAGTGTTGCTATTATCTAGAACAGTGTTAGTATTAACTAGAACAGTGTTGCTAAAAGCTAGAACTGGAACAGTGTTGCTATTATCTAGAACAGTGTTAGTATTAACTAGAACAGTGTTGCTAAAAGCTAGAACTGGAACAGTGTGGCTATTATCTAGAACAGTATTAGTATTAACTAGAACAGTGTTGCTAAAAGCTAGAACTGGAACAGTGTTGCTATTATCTAGAACAGTGTTAGTATTAACTAGAACAGTGTTGCTAAAAGCTAGAACTGGAACAGTGTTGCTATTATCTAGAACAGTGTTAGTATTAACTAGAACAGTGTTGCTAAAAGCTAGAACTGGAACAGTGTTGCTATTATCTAGAACAGTGTTAGTATTAACTAGAACAGTGTTGCTAAAAGCTAGAACTGGAACAGTGTTGCTATTATCTAGAACAGTATTAGTATTAACTAGAACAGTGTTGGCAAAAGCTAGAACTGGAACAGTGTTGCTATTATCTAGAACAGTGTTAGTATTAACTAGAACAGTGTTGCTAAAAGCTAGAACTGGAACAGTGTTGCTATTATCTAGAACAGTGTTAGTATTAACTAGAACAGTGTTGCTAAAAGCTAGAACTGGAACAGTGTTGCTATTATCTAGAACAGTGTTAGTATTAACTAGAACAGTGTTGCTAAAAGCTAGAACTGGAACAGTGTTGCTATTATCTAGAACAGTGTTAGTATTAACTAGAACAGTGTTGGTAAAAGCTAGAACTGGAACAGTGTTGCTATTATCTAGAACAGTGTTAGTATTAACTAGAACAGTGTTGCTAAAAGCTAGAACTGGAACAGTGTTGCTATTATCTAGAACAGTGTTAGTATTAACTAGAACAGTGTTAATATTAACTAGAACAGTGTTGGTAAAAGCTAGAACTGGAACAGTGTTGCTATTATCTAGAATAGTGTTAGTATTAACTAGAACAGTGTTGGTAAAAGCTAGAACTGGAACAGTGTTGCTATTATCTAGAACAGTGTTAGTATTAACTAGAACAGTGTTGGTAAAAGCTAGAACTGGAACAGTGTTGCTATTATCTAGAACAGTGTTAGTATTAACTAGAACAGTGTTGGTAAAAGCTAGAACTGGAACAGTGTTGCTATTATCTAGAACAGTGTTAGTATTAACTAGAACAGTGTTGGTAAAAGCTAGAACTGGAACAGTGTTGCTATTATCTAGAATAGTGTTAGTATTAACTAGAACAATGTTGGTAAAAGCTAGAACTGGAACAGTGTTGCTATTATCTAGAATAGTGTTAGTATTAACTAGAACAGTGTTGCTAAAAGCTAGAACTGGAATAGTGTTGCTATTATCTAGAACAGTGTTAGTATTAACTAGAACAGTGTTGCTAAAAGCTAGAACTGGAACAGTGTTGCTATTATCTAGAATAGTGTTAGTATTAACTAGAACAGTGTTGGTAAAAGCTAGAACTGGAATAGTGTTGCTATTATCTAGAACAGTGTTAGTATTAACTAGAACAGTGTTGGTAAAAGCTAGAACTGGAACAGTGTTGCTGTTAACTAGAACAGTGTTGCTAATAGCTAGAACTGGAAAACTGCCGCTAATAGTTAGACACAGTTCTGCTAGCTAGAACAGTGTTTCTAATAACTAGAACTTGAACAGTGCTAGTTAGAACAGTGCTAATAACTAACAAAGTGTTGCTAATAGCTAGAACTTGTGGTGATAGCAGTAGAGCAATGCTAATAAGTGGAACAATATTGCTAAAAGTTGAACAGTGTTGCTAAAAGCACTCTTTATATATTTCACAATTCACACGTTCTATATTGTTTTCCGTCTTCTTTATTGTAGATGATTTTAACAGGGTGATCCTATCCATGAGGAGAGGGCAGGAATTCACTGACTACATTAATGCATCTTTTATTGATGTGAGTCCTTTTTTTTTTTTTTGTTCTAATTGTTTACTGATGAATGATTTTTGTGGTTTTATTATAGTTATAGCATTTATGTTACCGTTTACTGTTGACAAAAAGGATTTTAATCAATGAATCATTTTTAAATATTCTATATCCAATAACTCTAGATGTTATAGGATATATTAGTTTTATATCCTATAACTAATAACTGTGGAAGCCTGATACGAAATAATTGTGCTGATTTATCTTGCAAATGTGAGCTCTCAATTGCAACTATATATTTCTCAATTGTGACTTTTGATCTCACAACTGCTTACTATTATCTCACAATGGCAACTTGTTAATATCTACACAATAAATCGTGGATATTGACTCGCAAGCGTGAGGAAAGACAAAGTCACAATTGCATAATATTAAATCATAAATTCAAGATAAAATATTCCACAATAGCTTTCATACTTCCTAGTATATTTACTGTATTTACTATTTGCTGTGTACATTACTGTGTACTGATTTTGTCTGTGTGTATGTGTGTGTCTGTGTGTGTTGAATGGTTTTGTTCGGTTGTGACAGGGCTACAGGCAAAAAGACTACTTCATAGCGACACAAGGTCCTTTACCCCACACGGTGGAAGATTTCTGGAGGATGGTTTGGGAATGGAAATGTCATTCCATAGTCATGCTGACAGAACTCCAAGAGAGAGAACAGGTACACACACACGCACACACACACACACACTTTATTTCTATTCTCTGAAGCTGTCCCTCTGACATATGCAAATTAATCTAATTAATGCTATGATAGAAATAAACCTAATCTTAACTTTAATCTACGTACCAAATTTTTTAAAATAAATAAATAAATAAGTAGTTATCTACATGCGACCATTTAGAGGTTCGAAACAAGGTCTTTAATAAAGATGTAATATTAAATATTATTGTGTGTGTGTGTGTGTGTTGTGCAGGATAAGTGTTGTCAGTACTGGCCTACAGAAGACTCAGTGAAATATGGAGACTACACAGTGGAAATCAAAGCTGATACTCAGTGTGATGACACTTTCAGTCTCAGAGATCTGGTACTCACATATGACCCGGTAAGTGTGTGTGTGTGTGTGTGTTTACTGGTATTTATAGAAAAGAAATATAAAAGGTGTATATCAGTACAGTTAATTCATTGCAAACTTAAGAAAAACCTGTACACCTACTCATTTATGCAAATATCTAATCATCCAATCCTGTAGCAGCAGCGCAGAACATAAAATTATGCAGCAGATTCAAGTAATGCTCACATCAACCACCAGAATGGGGAGAAAAATCTGATCTCAGTGATTTTGACCGTGGCATGATTGCTGGTGCCAGATGGGCTGATATGAGTATTTCCAGAACTACTGATCTCCTGAGATTTTCACACACAACAATCTCTAGAGTTTACTCAAAATGGTGCAATAAAGAAAAAAACAAAACAATGAGCAGCAGTTCTGTGGACAAAAACACGTTGTCGATGAGCGGGAGCAACAGAAAATGGCTAGACTGGTATGTGCTCAGAGAAAGGTTACAGTAACTCAGATAACAATCCTGTACAAATATGTTGAGCAAACAAGCATCTCAGAATGCACAACATGTCTAACCTTGAGGTGACAGCAGAAGATCAGATACGGTTTCTCCTTAGTCAGCCAAGAACAGGAAGCTGAGGCTGCAGTGGGCAGAGACTCACCTAGCCTGGTCTGAGGAATCTAGATTTTTGCTAAGGCTCACAGATGGTAGGATCAGAATTTGGTGCCAACACCATGAATCCATGGATCCAATCTGATTCAACAGGCCAAGATGGAGGAGGTGGTGTAATGGTGCGGGGAATGTTTTCTTGGCACACTTTGGACCAATCGATCATCACCTGAATGCCACAGCCTATTTGAGTTTTGTTGAATCATGCGCATCTCTTCATGGCCACCATTTACCATCTTCTAATGGCTTCTTCCAGCTGATAATACACCACACCATGTCACAAAAGAAAAGTCATCTTAAACTAGTTTCATGAACATGACAATAAGTTCAGTGTTCTTCATTAGCCTTCCCAGGTACTAGGTCTGATCCAGTAGAACACAGTTGAGTAGAGCAAATTCACAACATGAAAGTGCTCTTACAAATCTGCAGTAATTGTGTGATTCATATCATATCATCATGGACCAGAATCTGAAAGGAATATTTCCAACATCTTGTGGAATTCACACCAAGTGAGGCCTTACCCAGTATTATTATTATTATAGTGTTCCTGAAAAAGTACTCAGTGAGTGTATACCTCAATACTACATAGCCAATAACATCGTACAGATATTATAGTATAGAGATGTTTAATTTCATCTCAGCTCTAATGTGAGTTGTTTTGTGTGGAGCAGGAGAAGGAGACACGATTGGTCCGTCACTTCCACTTTCACGGCTGGCCGGAGATTGGAATTCCAGCAGAGGGGAAGGGAATGATCGACATCATTGCTGCGGTGCAGAAACAGCAACAGCAATCAGGAAACCATCCTATTGTCGTACACTGCAGGTAACACACACACACACACACACACACAGACATGCATACTTTACCCTTCCGTCAATGATCACTTTATCTAGTTAGGTCTTTATTTCATTATTTCATTATAATGACAGGTGTGTGTTTTGTAATATGGCACACTATCCTACTGGAAATAAGGTCATAGCTAGAATCGATGACTGAAGTTGGCTATGTTTGCCAAATCTGGAAACATCATCTTTGTTCAGGCTTGTGCATAGTCAATGCTTCACATGGATTTCTGGGCATCTTATACAAATTGCTCAAATGACCTGCATACTAATCACGATTCATGAACTTTCCTCAGTATAGCTTTTTTCACTTGTGTAATTTTAGATCTGGGTCACCAAGTTAGGTCAAGTGGATTTTATTGTTATTCCTCCATCTAACTTGGTTACATTGGGACAAAATATTGTTTCTGCAGGACACAACAGTATAACTGTGTGTTTACACAGGGCCTGTGCATGGTACTGAAAATAAGTGTAGAGAAAATAAGAACGAAGAAGAAGAAGAGTAGAGAGAACGGTGTTGTGATATAGACGTAGCAGCAGATGAATAAAGTCATGCATGTGAAATATATTTGATGTCTTTAGGCTTAGACATAAACATAGCTAACATTTAATTTAACTACATATATTTGGTCTTGCAACATTGCCAGTTGCACTGGTTTTCTAGATTTTGAAAGCTTGTGAAATGTGCGACTTTATTATGTAACTCATTATTTTATATAACTTTTTTTTGTTTGAGTTGCAAAGTCAAACACAGACACATGGACACCTCCATGTTCATATTTCTGTTAGCAACAAGCTAACATGCTAAATGAGATGAGTGATGTATATTTCCTGATTTGATTTAAAAAGCTATTTTGTCAGTAGGTTGATTGCTCTAAAGGAAATAATAGCTCGGCATTACATATCTAAAAGTAAGGAAGTGCTTTGTTTACTGTGCACTGAGTAGCCATGTTGATTTGATGTTACTTGCTGAACTCAGGGTTGAGGAGATCTTCCTGTGTTTCCTGAGTTGAGGGAATGTGTCAAGTCAAATTTTATTTATCAAATGAAATAAATAAATCAACAAAATTTAGAAAGCTGGATGTGTTTATAACTCTGTACGCATTCATTCTCAATTTGTGTGTGTGTGTGTGTGTGTGTGTGTGTGTGTGTGTGTGTGTAGTGCTGGAGCGGGTCGGACCGGTACGTTTATTGCCCTCAGTAATATTCTGGAGCGTGTGAAGGCAGAGGGCCTGCTGGACGTCTTTCAGACTGTGAAGAGTTTGCGAATGCAGCGGCCACACATGGTGCAGACTGTGGTATGTACTAAACCTCCCATGACCAGATTCACAAAGGATCCTTTTCCCTTAGGAAAAGCTGTTAAAAATGTTTCTGTGAATTCTAGTACCGTCTGTTTATTTATAAGTAATTAATTTAATTTAATTTCAGTCATTTTAGAGCTGAATTCTGTGAAAACCTTGGTGTAGACCAGAAGTCAAATAAAATCTCACTAAAAAAAGAAAAAAAGTAATGTTAAATCTCAATAATAAAAAAAGTAATGTTAAATCTCAATAAAAAAATAAAAAAGTGATGTTAAATCTCAATAAAAAAATAAAAAAGTGATGTTAAATCTCATCAAAAAAAGAAAGAAAATAATGTCAAATCTCAATAAAAAAAGAAAAGTAATGTTAAATCTCAGTTAAAAAAAGAAAAAGTAATGTCAAATCTCAATAAAAAAAGAAAACGTAATGTTAAATCTCAATACAAAAAGAAAAAGTAATGTTAAATCTCAATAAAAAAAAGTAATGTTAAATCTCAGTTAAAAAAAGAAAAAGGTAATGTTAAATCCCAATAAAAAAAAGAAAAAGTAATGTTAAATCTCAATAAAAAAAGAAAAAGTAATGTTAAATCTCAATAAAAAAATAAAAAAGTAATGTTAAATCTCAATAAAAAAATAAAAAAGTAATGTTAAATCCCAATAAAAAAAGAAAAATAATGTTAAATCTCAGTTAAAAAAAGAAAACAGTAATGTTAAATCTCAATAAAAAAAAGAAAAGGTAATGTTAAATCTCAATAAAAAAAGAAAAGGTAATGTTAAATCTCAATAAAAAAAGAAAAGGTAATGTTAAATCTCAATAAAAAAAGAAAAGGTAATGTTAAATCTCAATAAAAAAAGAAAAAGTAATGTTAAATCTCAATAAAAAAAGAAAAAGTAATGTTAAATCTCAATAAAAAAATAAAAAAGTAATGTTAAATCTCAATAAAAAAAGAAAAAAGTTGTCAAATCTCAATAAAAAAAAGAAAAAGTAATGTCAAATCTCAATAAAAAAAAGAAAAAGTAATGTTAAATCTCAATAAAAAAAGAAAAAGTAATGTCAAATCTCAATAAAAAAAAGAAAAAGTAATGTTAAATCTCAATAAAAAAAAGAAAAGGTAATGTTAAATCTCAATAAAAAAAGAAAAGGTAATGTTAAATCTCAATAAAAAAAGAAAAGGTAATGTTAAATCTCAATAAAAAAAGAAAAGGTAATGTTAAATCTCAATAAAAAAAGAAAAGGTAATGTTAAATCTCAATAAAAAAAGAAAAGGTAATGTTAAATCTCAATAAAAAAAGAAAAGGTAATGTTAAATCTCAATAAAAAAAGAAAAGGTAATGTTAAATCTCAATAAAAAAGAAAAAGTAATGTTAAATCTCAATAAAAAAGAAAAAGTTATGTTACAGTCTACAGTCATATACAGTCTGAGTTGATATTCCGGGGTTGTGTATCACATTTATTTTTCTTTATTGAGCGTTATTGACTGCCACATTGGACTGTCATTCATGCAACATGACATCATCCATAGCTACATGGTCAACCTTGCCCTTCCTCTTAGTTTGATCCTCCTCAGCATTTTCATGAATAGATACCTAGAAACAATTTACTTTGGAAAACTGATTATAGCAGCATATGTTTTTCCCTGAATTCGTGTCCAAAATGTTCTGTAGATCTGAACGTGCTGTGATCACGGCTCTGAGATTCACTATTTAATGCTCCTTATTATTCTTCCTTTCTTTGTAGGAACAGTATGACTTCTGCTACAGAGTGGTACAGGACTTTGTCGACATTTTCTCAGACTATGCCAATTTCAAATGATCAAATTTGCCTTAAATGTTTCTGTTCAGTGTTTTTATACCAGTCGGTCAGGAATTTACGCCCATAACTGGATAAACTTTGCTTCTATTTTGCTATGCACTTGTCCTCTAAAGATCATATCTGTCTGTAATACAATGTCATATACTAAAAGCTACACAAAGGTTTGTATCTCTAAGTATATAAGGTCTGTGTCTTTCACACCTCGTCGTATCATTCCATCAAACACAGTTTTGATTTCTCGCTTAATCCTGGGTCTTAATGACGTAACGGTTTCAATTTTTTTATTTTTTTTTAACCTGTGTAAAAATTTGTAAAGCTGTAGGTATTGTAAATGTATTTATGTATTATTGCTTACAGTCCATTCTTACATATTTTAAAATGTTTATGTTGATGTTTGAACTTTTATTTATTTAGACACGATGTCGTACATATTAAGACGACTGGCATCATCAGTAGTGTCCTTTTTTTTTTAATGTTATTTTTCTTTAACTTTAAAAAATCTAACAATCGCAGCCATGTATAAGTTTCAACGAATACCTTCAAAACTCAGTGAGTCTATCTTGTGGAAAAAACAAACAAACAAAAAAAGACAGATTTTGTATCAGAATTTGTATCGGAGTGATTTCACACTCGGTGAGATAGGAACCCGCCCATTTTTCATTCGCACCCGGAAAGCGGCAGGCAGCATCGGCAGCGTTTCTGAAACACAACTGACGGTTTTGTAAATGGAAGCTGAGGCTTTCGTACCTGTCTGAAGGTTGGAAAAGCTGCATGGGCTTTTTAAAAGCACATTGATTACAGATCATTGCACAATGCCAAGGATATTCAAATGAAATGGGTTATTAAAGAATGATATATATAAACAATTTCCTCTGTGTGTTCTTTTTTGTCTGAGGCCGTTACGAGAGTAGTCACAACACACGAAGGTTTTTAGAGAAGTTCGAAAAAGAGGAATTACTTCACTCTCAAACTCTTAAAGATACATTTCCTCCTTTGGGATGACTTTAAAGATACATTAAAAATACCTCGATTTTAATCTACAAGTTCATTTTTGTTAAACCACAGTCCACCTCTGTTAAATTCCCACCGGTCAGAAGGTGGTGATTAATTTTCTATAACAGCAGCTCTGTCGGTTGTACTGGTTTCTGTTAATGTCCTTGCAATACGTTATCCTTTCCATAATAACAACATATTCACAGCTTTCATAGATACTTATAAATAATAAAGGAACAAATACACATTGTTCAACATGTTAATACTGTGAATTTTTCTGTTAGGAAATATACAGTATTTAATCTTTAGTCTCCAGTATCAGCAGTTTGTAAGAGACTCACCCAGATTACATTACTTGGGAATATAACTTTTTTTTGGGTGTGTGTTGACATCAAGAGCAAATAAAAAAATAGAAGCTGATGACGGAGCCTGCTTATAGCTGCTAAAATGTGAGTGAGAAAAGGAACTTGCTACTTTCATGGTTGTTCCTTAATAATAAATATAAATATAAATGGATAAAAAATAGGATGTGGCATCACACAATCCTGGCATTGATGGTTTTTCTATGAATAGCATTATGTTTTATATGCTATATACAGTGAAACATGAGGAATCAGCATTGTGAGAAATGTGACCAAGTGTAAATAACTCGCATTGCGTATTGTGTGGCTTTTTTATTTATTTTTTTAATGAACAAAGATTACTTAAGTTGTTGGTGTTTCGTATCAGATGTTGTGTGTTTAGCAACACCTGGGTTGGTCTTCTTTTCTTCTATCTATTTATATATATGTTAGAAACAAAAAGAATATATAGATGGAATAGAAAATAGATAATAGAAAAACAGTAAATAGAAACATTATATATAAGTCAAACTTTCGATAGTCAAGACTACTTCCCCTGCCGCTATTATATTACAACTTTAATTACTGAAATCTGCCCTTTGCTATATGTCTTTTCCTTCTTTTCTCCAGCAGGTTTTGTGATCGAGATAAATATTTTTTTATTATAATTTTAAAAAAATACGTTCACCTTCGTAATAGTTTGCATTATTCAGACTAAATATGAGCAAAAGATTGAAAACAGGTACAAACCTTGATCACTGTGTTAGCGATTAGCAAAACACAAAAGTTCAGTGTTTACATGAGGTACATTGAGGGTTAAAAATGATCTCTCTTTTTGTATGTTGTCACATTTCTTTCTTAATATCATTCCAAAAGATTTTAGTCACTGGAATTTCCCTTCAGTTTAGAGTTCACATAGCTGGCAGGCTTATTTATCTGTTTTCTATTTAAAGTGATTGATTGACTTTGATAGCTAGCTAACGTGATAGAAGCCTTTAAAATAAAATCATGCCTCATGTCTCTGACTTACAGATTGGTGAACACTTGGGTATGGCTTTCTTTGTGCAAGGCCTCATCCTCTAAGATATGTTGTCAGTAGAATCCAATCAAATGAACCAAATGAATAAAACTCTTCAGAAAGCATATATTGAATTGGTAAATTTGAGTAAATTAGATAAACACGTTGTTGAACCTAATGCTGTAGGGCTGCCAAGAATCCAGACATAATTTAGCTAATTTAGGTCATGCTAACTTTATTCAGCTAAACGTTTTGTTTTCAGACATTGTCATTTGTTAAGGAACAGATTCATGTAATGTTAGATATGTGCGATTGTCTTGGAGAAATCAATTCACTGGCACAGAAAATCATTGGCAGTTAATAACATTGCTAAGAGTGTCTGTAAAGAAGTTTTATTCAGCTGCTTTAAAAGTAATGTTTGTATTGCCAGTGACACTCAAAGTCATACTCAAAGAATTCAGCTAGGCTACTTAGCCAACTTTTTTTTCTGAAGCATTACCTCACCAAGCTAGCTTGTTAAATTAGATCATATTTGAGGAAGGTTAGTGATGGAGTAAGGTTACCCGGTTGTAATGGGTGTAAAATCATTACTGTAGCTGTTGTCAAGTGTCTGTTATACAGAAATCACCAGACTGTGCTCCAGGACAGCAGTTAATGAGACCTGGTCTAGTTGTATAATGTGTGCATGATACAAACTTGAGCCTCTAGAGCACCTTATATCACCCCCCTCAACCTCCACAAGTGAAAAGAGCAGAAATAAACATCATTTTAACTTCCTTCTTGCAACCCTGTGAATTCACCACTAGGTGTCAGTATTGGGTTGAGATCATCATGAGACCATTTGTGCAGCCATTGCTTGCCTTCCTCATACCTTATTTAATTTTAATCAAATCAAATCAGATCAAATCTTATTCCAAATTAATTTTAAATAATATTACCATAATATTACCACCACCAATAATAATAATAATAATAATAATAATAATAATAATAATAATAATAATAATAATGTGTTATTTATTTATTTATTTATTAATTTATTTATTTATTTATTTATTTTTATTCCAGAATCAGCATTCTCACTGAAAACAAACTTACACATTATGAAGTCAGACGCAACCATAAAAGCATGAACCGCATGAACTACATGTGATCAAGACAAATGATTTTGGGGCTTTCTAATTTCATACAGAAGTATTAAACATTGCAGGAGGTTAAGATGAAAACATGGCTTCTTTCCCACACTCATCCTAATGAAACTGTGCATTTGAGACAAGGCTCTGACAGCACCATTTACAAACAGGGGCAACAATCAAATCAGGTCATGAGCAAGTGTAGTTATGAACTAATATAACTGCTGCTCCTGATTGAGTTCCCTTTGTAACAAAGCACTACAGGGTTTACACAAACATCGTGTTTTTACTTTTAGGGACTGGCTGGAGACACAGCATTTAACCTAAACACAAAGCAGAGTACTAATGGCCTTTCCTGAAAGCCCAGTTAAAGAACCTTAACCACATAACAATCAGTGAGGGCAACACATTACTAATACATAAGGAAAAATACATGGTGCTCTTTTAGTATATTAATAATCAGCAACATGGTAGAGCGATGTTAAAACTCCAGATCACTTCAAGATCCATGGTGTAAAAGTTAAACCCTGCTGAAATCTCTGACATACTGTACAAGATTTCACAATACAGAATACAAAAAGCTTCATCATATCAACAGTAATGCACTTTTATCAGTGTGTAATACACATCCTGGTGCTACATATCGCTTCTATATAAGTCCCTGTGAATGAGCTGTTACTATAGAAATCATTAAAACAAGCTCATTAATAGCTACAGTTCAACTCCATCCAATTTTATTTGCATAGCGCTTTTATCAATGGACTTTGTAATAAAAAAATTGTACAAAAAAATCTGGATAAAAAAAATAAAAAAAATAAAGATTTATATTTAATTCTAATGATTAAGCCAGAGGTGGAGGTAGCTAGAAAAATCTCCCTGAGACGATATGATGAAGAACCAGACTCAAAAGGAAACGAGTACCTATAAATTAGCTGTTGCAATAAAAACATAGAAACAAATTAGAACGAGCGCATTAATGTCACCCTGTGAATGGAATTATAGCCGTAACTCCTGTCCGAGCTGCTGCTACGGAAAATTAATACCTGAACACCAGTCAGATTCAAGAATTCAAATAATAAATGATAACAAATATAACAAACTGATTGATTGTGGTCCCATCACTGTATGTTTCTTGTGCCTGCAGTTGACCCAGATACAGATAAGTGCGCTGTTTGTAGCCCATACTGTATGTAATTATTATGTAGTCATGGAAAAGCATAATCCTGTGCCTTTCTCTCTGTGTGTTTGTGTGAGAGAGAAAGGCTTCATCGAACTCACCTCATCCAGTCTATTAAGTTGCTGCTATAATTTGGTGTTCAGTAGGAGGTTTTGCTTGTAGGT